>NC_044905.1:39721739-39889766 GCF_001633185.2 Quercus lobata | reverse complement strand
GTTGCAAGGAAACTTAGAATTTAACTGCTCCTGGTTTATGCTATGCAGAACGAATTCCAACCATTTCTAAGGTTTGATTACTCTTTTCGTTCATCTGCCTATGCTTTCCTTCCTCTTGGTGAAGAATGTTTATTCTGTAATTATATAATTATTTTCTTTCCTATGATTTATGTTGCATGTATATTTTCTGTTTCATAACAAGTTGCGAGGAAACTGTAGTAGTGTTTGAATTGAAATTGAGAGTTCTGATAATGCATTAATATTTTCATGATGTATTTCAAAAAACTTGTTTAGAAAAGGAATTTCAAAACAGATTTGGTTCTACATCTTCTTCTTCCCCTGATTGCGTAATAGTATATTTACAGTTTTATGTGTGTACATGCCCGGTAACTTATATGATAAAGGGTCTTTACACAGCTTATTGTCTCAACAAAGGTCGTCATCAATGTTTTTACACTTTATGGAAAACTCTGTTGCCAATTAACTGAGGCTTTTTAACTACTTATTTCCTTACCAAAGGCTACCTCTTTGTTATTGGTCAATTATTCCTATGCCTTATGTGACAAGTAGTTAGTTGTGATTTTCCATAGTACCTGCTTATTTTGTTAACAAAGGTCAATTTTTTCCCCTGTTTATGTTGTGATTGCAGTGTGGTTAGTATTTAACCCTAATAATGTATAACAAATTTCTTATTCTCTTGAAAAAGGTTAGCTACTTTTTTATCGATACTATTGTTATTATTATTGGTAAATTATATGACTTCTTGTTAATATGATTTTCGTTAGAGCTTTTAACATATTCGTTTTTTATGGTATTGACAAACTAACAGAACTTTGTATTTTCCCAGTTATTTAATTTTCAAGTAACTAACAAATATGGTGAGTGGTTAGCGGTAATGTTGTGTTACTGGTTCGATAATTATGGAACAAGTATATTATTTGAGATAGTTATGGACGAAGCACGAGCTAGAAGGTCAAAAAGGTGTTTGATTTAAAAAAAAAAAAAGAAAAAAGAAAAAAAGAAAAAGAGGTATCCGAACTCAAGTAGAGATGTGTTGTAGAAGTGAAGTGGACCCTGGCAACCTATTTGATGGAGGCATTGTGTTCATCATTGGCCAATTTGGTGTTTGGTTTTAAGGGAATTAGGCTGCTTGAAGTGGTAATTTAACTACTTTTTCCCTAAAGTAATTTACACTACTCTTATTCCATGGGGAATATGTAAACAAGTTTTCCATGTAATTTACGGTATTTTTTCTTAAAATGTAATTCATGCCACTTTATTTTAGAGGGTATTATTATATTATATATTTGAGATTCAATATTATTTTACCCAATTTAACCCTCACCTAAAGTGGTTGTTATCTAAGAAATTGTTGTAAACATATTTCTTTTGTAACATAAATTATATTTATCATTTGTATAATTCTATGTGAAATTCAATTTACATTTCCTCTTTTATAGACTATTACTTTACTGCTCCATTAACAATGTTATGTGCATTTTCTCAGTTTTAATTTCATTTAATTGATATCTTTGAAATCTAATCTCTTTTTAAGTTTTGTTATGGGGGTGTAGTAAGTGGCTAACCATTATTGATTCCTTCACCGGTGAAATAAGTATATTTCGAATTTCAACTCTTTTTCACTTTTGTTATGGATGTGTAGTAAGTGGGATTTGGGTGAAACATGTAGTTTTCCTTATTTTCTTAAGCTTTTAAATAAGGATAGGGTCACACGAATTCCCCATTGTAATCTTAAAATTTTCCCTAAATATAAGGATATGGATGGAGAAGTGGAAACACAAAACAAATCAGTGACCAGAAACAGGAAACGTAGGTATTAATTATGAAAAAAAATCTATATAACGTTCATCGAAAAAGTATAAACGTGTATGAGTACGGCATAGGAAATTTAATCAAATACAACTATAAACCCTAACACTTTCAGCACGCGCGTGCTCAGAGTCTCTTCAATTTTTTGGGTAAGGGTTAATTTACAGCATTTATTGTAATTTTGGATTATTATATTTTCCAATCATAAAAAAAAAGAAAAAAGAATGAAACAAATAAAAAAAACGTATGGGTGTGATGAGTATTATGTGCGGTGAATCACAATGCCGTACTTTTTTTTTGTTTGGAAAATGTAGTAATCCCAAATTATGAACAATGCTTTAAATTAATCATTATCCATAAAATTAGAACAACCTCTGTGCACGTGCGTGCTCAGAGGCTAGTATGTGTTTAATCTACTTTTATGATCTCTTTTTATTTTTTTGGTGTAGCCATTGCATAACTAATCGATAATGCATATAACGAGGTAGGTTCCTTTCTGTTATCATTTCAATGATTGTAGTTTTTCTTCAAATATGCATATCAACATTCCAGTTGAAGGAAAAAAAGAAAGAAAGCAAATGATCATTTGATATAAAAGTCATCACACATTGTGAATATGGTCATATTATCATAAAATTAAAACCATGTTTGTGGACCTTGAAGAGTACATATAATAATATACAAATACTTGACAATCACATAAAAAAACTTGAATACAAATTAGCCCTAAAGCTCCTACGCTACAATCCCTACTTCCCCTGTCTGTTATGTATTGCCAAAGGCAATCATCAAGAGTCAGACGGTGGCGGAGGTGGAAAAGCACTACTGTACTCTGAAAAATCTGCTCTCAACGCAGCAACCTCAGCAATAAGGCCATCTAAAAGCTGTCCATGAGCTGCTTGAGTCGTCATAATGGTCTCCATCATAGCACGAAGAGATAGGGGAGGAGGAACGGTGGGGTCTGCAGCTGTGCTGTGAGCATGTACCCCATCGTCACCAATGTCAGCAACGGTACCTGTAGGATCAACAGGACTCTGCTCAGCATGATCGTCTCCAGTGGTGGACTGTACTCGTGGCCTTTTTGATGACCCAACACTCGGTCCAACACTCCTCTTTTGTGCAGTCCGCTGTTTGAGAAAGGTGGCTCCTATAGGGGCTGTGATGTGGATCAACTCTAGGGAAGGAAAATTCTTTACTCCTACATAGCGTAGAATCCTATAGATGAAAACTGGGAAGAATAGACCATGCTTCTTACTCTTACTCCTATGCGCCCGAACAAGCGTTTCATAGAAAACGGAAGCAAAACAAATGGACGCATCAGTTACGAGGGCATACAAAAAGTAACACCTCTCTCTAGGAATAGTATGGACATGGGAGATGGGGAAGATGTTGTGACAAGCTATCCTAAATAAGATATAATTAAGCTCGGTTAAGTCACTCGAGTTAATTCTTGATGTTGTGAAGGCCAATGTCATTGGTCTTCCGCAAAGAAGAGTCATAACATCAGAGATTTCAGGACGGGTCGAGTATGAGTATGGATAAGTAGGTGTTCTAACACGAGGTACATCAAGAGCATTGGATATATCATTCTTAGTTATGACAAAGTATCGACCTCGAATCCAAGTAGCGAAATCATTAGAAGAACGAATTTCGAGATTGGCATAGAACTCTCTAATCAGTGCAACTGGAGGGGGTTGTAAACCTGTACATAGAGACAACCAGTTCCTACACTGTAGATTCCTATGGACAGCAAGTGGTAATTCATCTAGATTGATTTCTCGTTCCGGCCAAATTGTCCAATACTGAATTACATTTTCAAACCTTTGGGCCTTCGTAACCGTTTCAAACGTTGTTTCATCAAACACAATTGCAGGCTTAGATGAGGAGGCAGACACTCTTTTGGCAGGCTTAGATGAGGAGGCAGACACTCTTTTGGCTTTGGTTTTAATGGTTTTAGACTTCTTAGGAGCCATAACTAGGATGTACAGGTGGGAATGAAAGCACAACAGAAAACCAATATTTTCAACTGCGTTAGAGACACATAATATATTCCAATGTACATATGCATGACAAAAAGACTGCATGATATTGATGCACAATAAGCGTCAATGAATGAATGCATTGAAATGAAAAATTTTCTGTATGTACATGAACATTGACCCATACAGTCAAGTTATTTGAGAACCATGCAAACCCACAGTGTACATGGTGCAGCGGGTGTAAAACCAGTCACTACCATCCATCAATGTCTTACCATGTGGTCAATTTCAGGCAATTATACCCAATTCAACAAAACCCCAAATTCCACAAAGAACAAGATTGGCGAATGAACCAACATGTATACCAAGATGTTAAAATAAGAGAATATAAACGATAGAGAACATCTCGCCAACATGCATACACAGCAACCCATGAACCAGTTCAGATGAAATGAAGCAATACATCAAAATCCCGAAATTCCCAATATGAAGACATGAACTCTAATTTTTCATTTCTCACAAATCATGTGTTCTTTGCAATTAAAGGGTAGAAAACGTGTGTACAACATCCATACAAAAAAACCCATTACCTATTTCATGTCAAAACACCAACACCCATGAAAATCCCCAAATTCCATATTAACACATGAACCCTAAATTGAATGGGCTTGTAGAAATCAGCTATGTTCATGTAATTAAAGGCTACAAATCGTATGAACAACATGCATATGTAAAAACCCATGACCCATTTCAGACCACAACACCCAAAATCATGAAAATCCCCACACTTGCATAGTTCGAAATTTCAGCTTTCACAGGGAGATTAATGCAGGATTTGAAATTAAATTCAATGGAAAGCAAGGGTAAAAGAGTCATACTACAGTTGAGGATCGATGTTTGGAACCCGGGAAGTCGCTTAGGAGCTTGAGGAATCGAGAGCAATCGACTGCTGCTACCGTGGGAGTCCAGTGCATCCACACAATGAGCTATGCTTTTTTTTCTTTTAATGAAACAACAGATAACACTGAACTGTGAATAGCAGGAACCAAATAACTCGATAATACAAGAGTCGAGTATTCAATTACTCGCTTAACGGAAAACCGAGTTCAATGTTTTAGACCGATCGTGCACCAATCAAGTAAGAATCGATTCTTCCAGACAACTTTGGCTGGAGTTGTGATGGTACTAAACGTACTCGATAATGAACTTATCGAGTTACTTAATGTAACTCGATTTCTCGGAAAGCGAGTATTTCTGCTTATATTTTTAAGTCACCAGTTATTACTCGACAATAACATAATCGAGTTATGTGTTTTAGACCGATCGTGCACCAATCAAGTAAGAATCGATTCTTCCAGACAACTTTGGCTGGAGTTGTGATGGTACTAAACTTACTCGATAATGAACTTATCGAGTTACTTAATTTAACTCGATTTCTCGGAGAGCGAGTCCCTCTGCTTATATATTTAAGTCGCCTGTTATTACTCGACAATAACATAATCGAGTTATGTCTTTTAGACCGATCGTGCACCAATCAAGTAAGAATCGATTCTTCCAGACAACTTTGGCTGGAGTTGTGATGGTACTAAACGTACTCGATTATGTACTTATCGAGTTACTTCATGTAACTCGATTTCTCGGAGAGCGAGTATTTCTTAATATAAGCTCGAGTAACGTCTTTTTGCGAGACGACGAAATGGTACTCGAATCTTGGATAACCGAGTTATTAATGTTACTCGTTTTCTATAAAATCGAGTTTTATAGAACAGCCTTCCACTACATATTACAACTCGGCCTGCATGTTTTTTCCTGTTGCAGCGCAGTCAGTTTTTTACACCAGTCGAGTATGTTCTGTTTATTACAATGTCCATGAAGCAACAAGTGCATGTATCCAACACACTCTTATATTGTTGCTTTTGAGATTGCCCCTGCTATATAAATATGAATGCAACAAAGTTGGAGAAGTTGGAAATCATACTAAAACAGCTTAGTTCCATTGCAATAACTTCGTTTTTAACTAAATTGTTTGCTTGACCAGCTTAGTAAAACCCCCATCAGTACATAACATTAAAGGCACTAACAAAGTGCATGACTACATAAGTACAAACTTTAATATCAACTTCTAAGCAAAAAATGACCAATATCATTTGTCTTCTCATCATGGGCCTGTTCAACTGGTGATGTTCGGTTGCTTCCAATTAAAGAGGTAGGGATCATCCTGGCTGCGCAACGTATGTCCGTTAGCACCCATCCACCTTGGCTGCCGTACCTACTGTAAATAGATAAAAAATGTTATGTACACTGGACTTATATAAGTTATTAACACACAACATAGGCAGAACAGGAAAAATGAGCAATGACTTCCGACGAATAGTGTAACAAAAACAACTGAACAACCTCATTTGCCTATACATGCATGAACACCAGTGTTTGTTTCATGACTAGTCCAAATACTTACTATGGCAATAGAGAACAAAGACACTACTACTGAGTTCTTAATAGTGCCAACTTATATATGACAAAAGTTGTAGGAGATATATGACCTTTACCTATGATGCAGCTCCACCGCTAGTTGACTCCGCATTTCGAGTAGGACATGTTCTACGGTTGTGCCCCTCTTGGCGACACAACCCACATCTTGACTTGGGTCCATTCTCGATCCACAGGGAGGTCGGCAACTCCCTATCATTCTCGTCCATCTCATTGCGGATTCGTGTGGACTTTGGCCGACCTTTGTTCCGGATCAGGTGCAGATTGGGCATCACTACTCTAGTTTCTTCCCGATCCGGCCATGCTAATCTGTCTTTCAAAGGTTGGAATACCGGTTCATAGCTATGGAACCTATGACTCACGCTATAGCAAGGATCAATAAACTACTGCGCATCGTGCTTATACTTAGCACAAATTGCTATTACGTGTGAACACGGCATCTTGTATGCTTCCCATTTTCCACATGTGCATGTCATACCCCGAAGATCAACCCTGTGCATGTGTTGTCCGCCCCCATTACTTAGAGGATTACCCGGTGTGTCAACCTGATATAACCGCGCTTGTGTGCACATCCGTGTCACCATATGGTCCTTTGCCTTTGCTTGGTTTTTTTCGAACTTGTCCATGGCATACTTGCACCATTCTTGACCCACTTCCAATTGCTCTAGAGCGAGATTACGACGAGCGTCAAAGTAGGAGTTCACTTTGAAGAAGGTGTACCTCACCATTGCCGTGATTGGCAAGCTGCGTGCACCTTTCAGTACTCCATTAAAACACTCCGATAGGTTGGTTGTCATTGCTCCGTATCGACGCCCTCCGTCGTGTGCAAGTGTCCACTTTTCTTTGTTTTCATTTTCCAAGTACCTGTGTGCAGCCGGTTTGACATTGCGAATTAAATCCAGTGTGGCCTGAAACTTTCTAACTTGATTCGTGCTTGCGGCCTCCATACCATGTTCTTCAACTCCGGAATTTTCCATTTTGTGTTCACATTGCTAACTACATGGCGGAGGCAATACCGGTGATAGGCCTGGGGAGGCTGCAACCAAGTCATCCTTGTGTCATCAAAGCAAGCTTTTATACCCGAATGTCGGTCAGAGATGATGCAAAGATTTTTCCGGTCCGTAACATATCGATTCAGGCATGCCAAGAACCATCCCCATGTCTCCTTACTCTCACTCTCAACAACGGCAAACGCGAGTGGATAAACCTTGTTGTTAGCATCCATTGCCATTGCTATCAACAACTTCCCCTTGTACTTGCCATAGAGGTGCGTTGCATCGATGCTTATCACCGGCCTACAATACTTGAACCCTTCTATACACGGACCAAAAGCCCAAAAGGCACAGTTAAATGTGCAAGTTCCCGGCACACTACGGTGGTCGCACTTCAACTGTGTCACTGTGGTTGGATCTGCATCTTTTAACGCTGCCAGGAACCAAGGCAATTCTGCATATGACTCATCGAAACCACCATAGATGGCTGCAACGGCTTTCTGTTTTGCATCCCAAACCTTATAGTGAGACGCCCAATGGCCGTGCTTCGCATGAAGAACACTACGTAGGGTTGCTACTGTTCTTGAAATATCTTCCCGTACGTATGACTCAAGTGTGATGGCAATGAACTTCGAATCCATCATCCCTCCATCATGATCCACTTGGAGTGTCGAGTAAGTGTGGGGACCCTTAGATGTTGTGATCATCCACAACTTGTGCCTTTTGCTGTAGATAGCTCGAATTGACCACAGACATGCATCGTGTACACACGTTACAACCAGTCTCTCGGGGTCTGACTTCATGTACTTAAATTTTTTATTGAGCCCAACGGAGAACATGGTTAGCGCGTGCTGAACCGCAGCTTTATTCTTGAATAGCATCCCCTTGCTCGGTTCATCCCCCGGTCGCCAACTCAGCAGACCTGTTTCCAGGGAAGGTGATGGGTCATTAATGTCATCCCATGTGTTTGACGTGAACCGTTCGGGGTTAGGGTTCGGATTATTTTCTGGTTGTAGTTCATCTAACAATTCTGGATTCTCTACCGGTCCATCGTTATCAATGAACTCCTCATACACATCTCGAGTCTCATCCATTTCGGTTGCCTCGTCCAAGTAGGTTTGGATATCTTCATTTCGGTGAGTATATCCTTCATCCTCATGGGTATGGATAGACCCTAACACTTCAGCGTCTTCAGTATTGTCCATAGCAACCCCATTCCATGGTTGACAGTTGTAGGGCAAAGATGTCTCGGGTGTAACTGACGGGTGCACAACGATTACAGGAATTGATTCTTGCTCTCCAACTCTACTGCCATATTGCGAACCCCCGTCGACATTGAACCCAACAGTGTGGACAGTTACATACAAGTCAGAACCTATGAATTGCCCTGCCCGCTTTATCACTCCCCACATTATATTTGCACCATTGTCGCATTGTAACGGAATTGAATTGTAGAACACTTGGGTACCTACTAGTTGCTGCGGAGCCCGAAATACAATGGAGATGTCGTGGGTATCCTTGTCTAACCCCATAGTTGACATTATCTTCCGTTTTAGTTTTCTCGTGTGTATCCCACGTTTCACTTCAATAAGCGTCTGCTTTTGGTTCGGACCTCGGTATGATAGCCCGTGCAAATCATTAATATATGTCTCCCCGTCGTAGTAAACATAGAAGTAATGTGGACTCATAACGGACCTAAACCACAAATAGTAATAATTGTATCATGCTGCGTAATATTGTGAAAGCATAGGCTAACTATACATGCCCTATGTTTGGGTGTTCATGGAGGTAAACAAACCTAAGCAAATTGTGCTAAACATGCTAAAAATTACTATTGAATAATTATATCATCTACTCCATCAGACTTCATTTCGATAACGAAAATGTTTGCACAATGTGGTCGGGTTTCATGCTGGCTATTGTTCAACAAATGAGAACTCAAAAGCATTGCAAATAAGCGAGATAATTCATACCATGCAATATGGACCACATTATTATGGTCATATACCTCCCATTGAAGACCCACAACATTCAACTAATTTATGTTCTCAAAAATTGTACCACATTATTATGTTTAAATACCCCCTATTGAAGACCCACAACATTCATATTATTTGTGTTCTCAAAAATTGTCCACAACAGTATTATGTTCAGATGTCCCCATTCAAGACCCACAACATTGAAAAAATTCGTGTTACTCTAAGGGAGATAATTCATAAGCATTGAAATAATTCCTAGCATGCAAAAGCATTGCAAATATCAGTTATATAATTCCTAGCATGCAACATGTACCACATTATTATGTTCAGATACTTAGCATTGAAGACCCACAACATTGAAATAATTTATGTTCTCAAAATGTGTACTACATAATTTTGTTCAGATACCCCAATTCAACACCCACAACAGCAATAAAAAAATTTGTGTTGCTGTAAAGTGTTATCAAGTAGTATTTACCTATCAACTGAGATGTTGACAGAACAAAGATGAAGTGCACTTTCTTGAATTAGCGTGCTTTGTGCAGATGGTTAATTGAAGGTGAAACCTCTCACTAGCTGTGACACAATGGTTGCAAGCGCAGACCGGTCCACGTCCAGACTTCAGAACGACAGTGTCAAATATAATTGGTAAGTGGTCCCAGAAAGTTGGGCAGGTGGGGGGTGTGTTATGGTTGGACAGTACTCGGCATTCTAGATATCGAGTTATATATAACTCGATTATACTGAAGCTGAGTACTATTAAAACCGTGTACGTCATGAAGATAACTCGTCTCTGCACAAATCGAGTTACATATAACTCGATTCTTCAGACACCGAGTACTATTAAAACCTACAACTACCAGCAGAACGCACAGTGATTCTGAAATGGAGTTAAATAAAACTCGTCCCTGAGGAGACCGAGTATTATTTACTTCACCAAACTGGTTGTTAGGATAGTTGTTTATACTCGCCATTGGGAGAGGCGAGTTATATGTTGTACTCGATATTTTTACAATCGAGTACAACAGGTATTCCACTTTATATAAGATGACAGCTTCCTCCTTCGCTTCTAGAGGTAACATGCCCACCTTTTTTTGTACTTGTCATTAAATAATTTACTACTGTACAAACCAAATGCTGATTATGCAACTGTTTGTAAGATCTTTTAACAAGAAACGTCAACGTTGCTGCAGTCCACTGGCACCTGTTGGTAGAGCAACATGGTACATTTTTATCTAATACCTCAGTTTCGAAACTTCGTAAGTTCTAACCCCAGCACAACAAATATGGTTTTAACATACAGTGTTGTTGTACGAACTCTTTTAAGGTGGCAGATACTATGTTGTTTTCGTTGGTCGTGCTCCTGGCATATACGACAATTGGGCAGAAGCAAGTAGACAAGTTCATAGATTCGCGAATGCTGAACACAAGTCATACAAGGATCGACAGGAAGCAGAATCTGCATACATGGAGTTCATGCAACGTAATGGTAGGAACGTGCAGTATGGTGCTTCCCAATCGTGGACATCTCCTACCATGTCGCCATCAAGTTCTGGAATGGCATCTCAAAGCGAAGGAACTAGCTATTGTGATGGAGACGTTAGGAACAAATTGTTGAGGTATCAGTTAAACGTTGCCATTGAGGAGCGTGACCACACAAGGAGGATTGCAACCTTGAGTACTAACATGCTAAGTGAAGTGGTAGCCCATGTTATGGGGGATGACGAAGTTCATGATTCGACACGACAAGGAAGCACGAAATGAAGGTGAAACTATGGCTCTTGCTTGTGGCATTTATGAATCTAGTAATACTAAATATATAAATATATGTGTTTTTATGACCCCTATGGCTCACGTTTGCAGTACAAATGGGCTAAAGTGTTGTTCAATATCTTTTTTGTTTCCCTTTCGAACGTTAATTTGGAATCTGTCTTAGCCTGTTGGCCTGTAATTGCTTGTATTGTTGTTAACATTGGGTATGTTGTTTTGGTAACTGTACTTGGCTTTGGATAGCCAATAAGTATTTTCTCTATATATTTTTTGCGTAGGAAAAACAAAAAAAAACTTGAATCATGTAATTAAGTTGCGAATATAACGAGCAATAGGTTAGTTGTCATAACGCTAATGTAATATACCCCGTGTCGGTTATGATTTTGCAGCATGACATTGAGCCATATTGGAACATAAAATCCAGATATGCACACCACCTAGCAATGAAACATGTATGGGCATTTGCCAAACCATTACGTAATATGCAGTTATTCGACCTTAACATATACAAATGTATATTTCCAAATAAATTTAAACATACTTGGGAAGAAAAAGACCATTTCATTCCTTACTTCGACAGAATTGATCATTTGACTCAGCGTCAAAGAATGTTGACCATTTTTTCTAAGGACCTTTTGCAGATGAGACATGAGGATAAGGATAGACAGAGTCAAATAATATTGTAACTGATAGACTGTAACTGTTTCATGATCATGAAACTGAATTTTATTTTCTTTGTTTTATATGAGGAGAGTTTAAACTTGTACATAGGTAAGAAAGAGTGGATGAATTTTTTGAAGGTTTTTTTATTTATTGTTTTTATTTCTTATGGATTTATTTTATTTTATTTTATTTTCTTCTTCTTTTTTTTTTTTGTAATTGTTCAAAACATCATTGTTGTGATAATTGGATTGAGATAAGAATTGTGCTACGATTATTACAAAATTTTATTTTTCTTTAAATAAAGGTAATTGATTTTTATTTTTTTTTCAATAACGGCAGATGTGTGTGTTCTTTTTTGGTACCACATTATTATAAATTTTTTTTTTATCAGTTATCATGGCAGATGTATTCTCAAACAAACATGTTTGTTTTAATGAAATTTTTTTTATAAGTGAATAAAGTAATTTGAATACCATCAGGAGAGTAATCCTATATTGTAGGCAATGTTTTGGTGCAAGTTAGACATGTATTTTTACCTTTCATTCAATAGTCAGAACTTAAATATAGACGTTAAGGACATTCACTTAATTAATAAATGGGGACTCCAAATAAGAGAAACCCCTAAACTATTTTAATACATAATCTTAAAAAAACCTCAAGTTCAGTATAAAATGATAAAAACTCGACTAAATACTAAATTTTATAATATTTTATTTTCTGAGATTGCCCCTGATGTTCAGGGAAAGCGCTAAACAACTAATGAAAATTATGAAATACCCTTAATGTAATAAACTTATCTTTATCTCTAATTCATAAGATATGGTTTAAACTCTTAAATTGATAAAAATTGAAAGCAAACAATGTAATGAAAAAAGTGAACTTCTATAAAAAAAAAAAAACAAAACATATGTACCACGGTTATATTTTGAAAAAACAATAAATAATTAAAAACTATCTCGGTCTGTTCTTTGTTGTTTCAAATTCAAAACATAATAATAATAAAAAAATTACACTTAACACGTTTGAATTCCACTCCCACATTATCGAATAACCTGTTATGTTGCCCATGTATGTACATTCAGAATTCAACCATAAATCAAGTAAAAAAAAATCAAAATAACGACAAATGCAAATACTTCGGCAATTCTTCCACTAAAACAACTAGTAGTCCAAAATGTTCCACAATCCATACTAAGTAAACAACAATACCATGTCAAAGTTCCATAATAAATAACCAAGTATTCTCCTATTAGATGCCATTTTCAGTTCCATATGAAAAACTAAAACACATAACAGATTAAGATAATAAAAACCCAAAATGATTACATCGCATATGAAAATTATCGTTCATGGCAAAATCCAAGTGCCATATCAAAAAGCCTTTAGACATCACTAAGAGACTGGATTAGAAGAGCTGTCTTCCTTGTGCTCATCGTTATTGATCTCCATGCTCTTTTTATCTTCACTGACCTCTTCCAATTGTGGTTGTACAAGGTCTACATCAAATGAATTGAATGAAACATTAAAAACGTATAAACGATATAAATCTGAAATTTAAAATCTGTGGGTAATGAAGCAATGTAAGCAATGAATCAATTAAACAAATAAGTCATTTGCATAGTAGTAAGAAAAAAAATGACTGGTAAATTTTTTGTAGTGTCTACTGTCTGCCAACAAAATCCAAAAACGATTCTAAAAAATATGCATGAATATAATTTGTATTACATTGGTATCAACCATACCATCATGCATAATTTTTCATCAGATTATTCCATTTAAATTCTCGCCAAGATTGTGCACATTCTATATGTTCTATTTTCATAACTCAAATCCTCCGTCCATATAGCAACTTCAATGCCATTTCAACTTTTCTCTACACCACCTCATCATTAATATTTAAAGTAAACATTTTTGTACTTTATGGGAAATCCAGAACCTTTTGGACATATATATTATTATTTTTTTTAAATCATAAACATATAACTTTGGATAGCCAACATATAAATAAAAAATGCATTACCTGTAGAAACAGGAATGCTCAATGGCACTTCCAATTTCTTTCGACATGACTCCGAATGGCGCTTCAAATTATACTGAACAAATGCTCCGGCAGCAATAAATTTCTTTCCACACTGCTTACATTTGCATGAAGGCCGTTCTTTGCCTTTTGTCGGAAGCATTTCAAAGTCACGCCAAACAGCTGAAGTCCTCCTCTTGTAGACTTTGAGCTCAGTCTTTGCCTTCTTTGGCTCGGGAAGGTCAGACACTTCATCAAATTGGGCATCTAAGTCAGGCTGTTTTCCTTTTTTCATCATGTCAGTACGAATCATCTGATCACTTTCCATCTAGACCAATTTAAAGAAAAATTATTGATAACAAATTCAGTAATTGTAAGAAAAAGTAAGGACTGACAAATTAATTTAAAATCAACAAAAGGAACAAACAATCTACTATTACTACTAAACAGTCAAACTTCTTAACAATTAGACACAACTGATTTAATTGGCCAAATTTGGACTAAATTTAACCCACGTATACCTCACCCTGAAAAATTGTGCAAGCATAGACAAAGGCCACAGACTCGAGCCCAGAACACTGGGACTAATACAATAAGTATGTAGACATACTAAAATTCATAATAAATTTTAGAATTGTATGACGTGGCATATTGTTCATTATGGATAATAAAAGTAATGTCAATATTAAACAACATGAGAATCAATAATAACCTACCAATTTAACATGTGTCAAAATTTGTACCTCTTTGTAACATTACTTTTGTAAGTATTGAATCATATAACTTTAGCACCCTCTAAAGACAAAAAGGGTGAAATTTTAGGTATACAATTTCTGTGTCTCTAGACTTTTTTTTTGTTTTACATCATATAATTTAACTATTATGATCTCTTCTAAATCGATTTACTTATAAAAATTTGTAAGTATACAACCATATTATTGTGCACATTTTGTTAACATCTATTAGCATCTATTAGAATCTTGACACTAATAAAGACAACATCGTTTTAGATAATGTTACTAAAAAATGTATTTTTTAGTAACATTAATGGTAAAAATGTGTCTGACCACAAGAAAAGAAATAAATTGACATCGTTATAATTGTCGAGATTTAAAATCCTAAATGACTAAAAATCAAGAGTCCAATTTAAAGGTGATTAAAAGTACATTTTAGGCACACACACAAAAAAAAAAAAAAAAAAAAAAAAAAAAAGAAAAAAAAAAAAAGAGAAAGTTTGGTCTACTACTCCCAATAAATTGCATTATGAGTTATTTCTAGAATCATAACTTTTGTGATTTTGATGAGACTGTTATTTCTAGAATCAAACATTGTGTCCCTACATTTTCGCTGTGACTTTTTTCAACTCAAATTATGTTGCATGACAATAAGATACGTTAACTGAAATGACTCATGCAAGACCCAATTATTTTGAAATCAACATACAAAATAAACGACAAAGTCTGCTATAAGTACTAAAAAATGGACATGGTGATGATTAACACAGTAAACGAAATCTACAATTTAATGAAGCAATTTCATTACTACCTAAACAAAACAAACATTATGATGGACACAAACGAACGGATCTACAAATATTTTGTTCGAAGATGACAGATACAAAGAACCACTTGAAAAGAAATCAGACAGCAAGACCCAATTATTTTAAAATCAACATCACAAATCTATGGACATTACGATAATGAGTAACACAGCAAACGACATCTACACTTAATGAATCAATTTCACTTCTAACGAAACAAAACAAAAATTATAATGTGTGACTACCAGGACATACCTTGCTGGACTGGATTCGGTGGTTCAAAGGTGAAGAAAAATAACCGGTTGGAATACCGGTTGTCAGGACAAGATAAATCAGAGGGGTCGCCTACGGATTTGAGGGGAATAGCGACATTTGCAGACTAGGGTTTTGGTTTTATAGTTAACAAAAAAATCTGTACTGTACTGTGTACATCAAAGAGGGGGCGGTTGGAGTTTTGAGGAGATGGGTATGGAAAATTTACAGAGAGTAATGGTTGACGAAAACGAAGAGGCAGTCTTCAGATTCAGAAGTTCAGAGCGGCGTGAGGGTTCAGTTTATGGGGGGAAGGTACCTAGACATAGTTATCAAATAAACCAGTAACAATACTCGCTATAGGAATAGCCGAGTACAAAATGTACTCGATAACTATAAAAGCTAGTTACATCAAAACTGACCAATCAAATACCAATCCAACACCAATCGATTTGTACAGACAATGGAGGATGGACTGATGGAAGTGTTGGATTTAAATTAGTACTCGCTTACAATATACTCGAGTAGTAAGTAGTCTAGTACGCAGGAATTTTATTACACATTACTCGGCTAAGTCATATTCGAGTAACATACTCGATAACTAATTAAGCGAGTTAAGAAATACTCGTCACCAGTAAAACCGAGTTAGGTCAAAACTGACCGATCACACACCAATCCAACAGCAATCGATTGCTACAGAGAAGATTGGATGGACTGATGGAACTTCTTCGTTTTAAATTAGTACTCGCTTACAGTATACTCGAGTAGTAATTACTATGGTAAGCAGCAATTGTAGCACAAATTACTCGGGTAATTAATATTCGAGTAAAAGTACTCGATAACTATATCAGCGAGTTATGTTAAAACTGACCGATCACACACCAAGCCAACAGCAATCGATTTGTACAGAGAAGTTTGCATGGACTGACGCAGTTCGTGGTTTTAAATTAGTACTCGCTTACACATAAATCGAGTAGAAATTGCCCAAAAGACTCGATTAGTGAATAAGCGAGTTATGTTACTCGTAATCTCTAAAGCCGAGTTGTTGCCATTTTCAATTTAGTACTGACTTATTAATGAAATTGAGTACTTATAAATACTCGACTACTTTTATGTCGAGTTATATAAGTTTTCACTAAGCCAGTTTTTTGTAGGAGATACCAAATTAGTGGGCTTTACCTGCTGCTACCCAAGTTCAATCAGTACGTTCACATATATAGTAACCAAAGAATACGACATTTTTTTAGGGGTGGCAATTTTCGGTTGTATTATGTATGTGCAGCTAGGGGGATAAATAGACCGAACTGGAATTTTAGGACAAATATCTTCTCGATCTCTTTCCTTTTTTTTACTTCCCCTTTTGTTTGTTGTAGTTCCCGAAGACCGCTAAAATCTGTATTTTCAATATTACTTCTATACTTTATATGGTTTATATTTATATGATTTATGTATTTAGTTTTTATATATTATGCTCATTCAGCAGAGTATCTTGATACGCACATTTTTTGCGTAAGGGTTAAACTTAAAAAATAAATCACGCAAACTAGTCAATGATGACCCTCCATGGATTCGCCTATATAAGCCACAGTTAAAGTTGCAAAAATAAGAGCGTGAATATTGCTTGTAAATAATCCAAGTAACATGACGGGTATAGGAACTACTGAAGGTACTAGAGAAACAAGAACAAGAACTAGTAGTTCATCAGCTAAAGTTGCATTCATCTTGAACAAATCCCAACTGTATAAATTTACACTAGAGTCTTTTGCTTATAAAAGAGACCCACATAAAATCAAAATTTCAAAAAATCTAATGTATAAATTAAAATTTGTCAGTTGTGGGATCTCCATCCATCATCACTATATTGCATTCGTCTAAAGCTGCCTTTGTTCAAATATGCAGATACATAGATACAAAAATCTAGAAATGAACTTTTCCATCGCACATGAAAATATCCACCCTTTGCAAATATAATTGGTATAATTGGTACGTAACTCGAAGCTGACTCAAATATTCATGTACGTCATAAACATGCTTAAGTAGCTTCATTAGTTACAAAATATGTTCCAAAAGCTGTGTCTAACATATCCAAAAAATTAGCTGTTCATATATGCCCTCCAAAAATCTGCTGGCATGTATGCTCTCCAAAAATCTGTCAGTCTTTTATGTCCAAAAAAGGTTATCAAAGTTTTATCCGCTAGCTGTTACATGAACAATAACACGTCGTCCAACTACTGTGCAAAAAACAAAGAAAAAAACAAATTGTGGTCAGCTTTCTGTTAATATCAATAGTACGAACCACTGAAGCCTGCAAAATATGCCACCAAATATGAATCAATAAATAAAAAACAAAAACCAACAACTAAATGAAAATATAAGTTTAAACTATAGAAAAATCCTTAATGTTTACGCACACCTAAGTCATGCCATATATCCCAACATGATCTTGTCCAAGCAAAAATCCACAATCACAAGATTCTGACACTATTTCCTTGGGTATGGAGGAAATCACTGTCCATTATAGAATTATTGAGTATGGGGACATAGCTAATGGCCAATCATGGTATTTTTATTAATAAGTTTTCTTTACTTTATGGGTGGTCATTTGTGTGGGTTTTGGTTCAATTCATTGAGGGTTTAGTGTTTAGGCAGATTGTGGAAGGATTCAGTTTATGTTGCCGCTTACTCGTACGCCATCCTACATCAAGTCTTTTCCTCTTCCCTAAAGCAAGGAAGTTATTTATGGTCTGACTCAAGAACAATTTCTGTACACAAAATGGTTCACCTACATGCATCTGATCCTCACTCAACATGCTCGTCCCCTAAAATCATTAAAATGACGTTCCCCTCATGAATCTAAAACCACAGACAATACCATTTCGAATTGACCCAATCACGAAAAAGAAATGCCTTGTCTGTGTACCACGTATGCTGCTCCAGCGACATAATAGTACTTGACAGGAATTTAACAAGTTGCTGTCTCTAACAGCTGTGTCTAACATGCTATGTCCAAGCTGAAACAAGACAGTTGTGTTGTGTTTGTGTCCAAATATCATAGGTCTAATTTGATGTGCAGGGCAGGTTTCAATAATGATAATGTGATGTGCAGGACACCTTTTTTCCATCACTTTCTTGCAAATCAAAGAAAGATTAAAGCAAGGAAGGAAATTTATAAACAGAAACATAACTAACCAAATTCTGTACGTCATAAACATGCTGGAATTATGTATATCTAGACAGAGGAGAAGCATAAACATAACTAAGCAAATTCAATTTCCAAGCCATGCTGGACTTATGTATATCTAGACAGAGGAGAAGCATAATTAAGTTGCTTAAAAGTAACATCTTCCTTTTATAGCCAAGATAAATCCCAACTGTTTAATAATGAGGACATTTATTTTCTCTTTTTCTTTTTGTAACTGTTTTTGTTCTGAATTGTAATTATCGAAATAGAACCTCAAAAACTAAAATAAATTAAAAAGTCCAGATATTGGGCAAGGTTTTACCCCCAGAAGCTCCACATCATCAACGGCTCAACGATCTTTTCGTTTCCTCACAACTGCCTTCGCCGGTCTCGTCTTACCTGAAATTCAAAGGGATCACACATTACTTGAATGCACACATTCCCTATGCTTAATTTAATTATCAGAAAATGTTTGATCTGAGTATGATCATCACTTAAAACACACAACATCATATGCAAACTGAGCACAAGATTGTTAATCTGAAAAATCTGATGAACATGTAGCAGTTAAGAAAGATGCCTTCCTAGGTATGCAAATAATTACTTTATCATTATGAAAATAGAAGACTAGGACATATAATGACATAGTAATAATTCCTTTATGAGTTTTATATGTCTTTTATAATTATGCGCAGTCTATGGATAGCTTCCATGTTTCCATAAATCATGTTATTTACCGTCACCGGTCCCACAACCAGGGGGATGTATGTCAGTGCGGAGTGATCTTCGCAATCCATGTACCGGCACTATATTCTCACCCTGTATCTGTTCGATCCATGCAGCCGGTTCTTCAGGTGGTGTCGGTCAGCCAGGGGTGGGTACAAATATACAGCCACCGTCATGGGCAGAGTCGGCAAACAATGGGGGAGACAGCCGAGTGGGTGGTGGGGACCGAGGGCCAGGTTGGGCACAGGATGTGTGTTCTGCACTATTCTCATGGCCAGGGGGGTGGGATGGCTGGGCAGCAGCGTCAGACGTGCATCGTGATGACCCGACACCATCCATGTACATGCCCCAGTCGCCCTCCAACGCCTCATCATCTGCAGAAAAACAGTTGCATTTATTAAGATAACCACAAGGGATTGAGTCATAAAATGTCTTACTATTTGCAGCCTAGATACGATTCAATGGCATTTGACCCTTTAAACTCGCTTAATTTGGGTGCATGAGACCTCTCATATACACACTCACATGCACACAACCAATCATACAAAATGAAGCGTCATGGTTGCTTTCTTTTCCGGTCCAGTGTTCTTACTCTGTATTCTGATTAAACCCGTGCCATTTGCAATGGCAGTATCATATTTTGCCCCAAGCTAGAGGGAATGGGCAAATGGCCATTCCAAAAAAACAATCTAGCATTTTGCCGTCTTTCCCAAATTAATTAGGGAAATACAATTTCTTTTTAAATTCGATTTTCTGTAAAACAAAGTTAAGCCCTATAGTGACATTTTTAAGGATCCTATAGTGACGTTTTAAGGAACTATAGTGTCATTTTATAATCCAATCTCCATGAAGTCGAGTTACATGCAATTTTTTCCTCTTTTTGTTACCTATAACTCGACTTCATGGAAATCGGA
Organism: Quercus lobata; assembly: GCF_001633185.2. Classification (NCBI taxonomy): domain Eukaryota; kingdom Viridiplantae; phylum Streptophyta; class Magnoliopsida; order Fagales; family Fagaceae; genus Quercus; species Quercus lobata. The sequence goes on along the minus strand of NC_044905.1, from coordinate 39,869,433 downwards.
TTACAAAACGCCACTATAGGTCCTTAAAACGTCACTATAGAATCCTAAAAAACGTCACTATATAGCTTAACTTGATTTTCAGAAAATTGAGTTTAAACAGAGGGGCATTTCCTAATTAATTTGGAAAATACGGTAAAATGCTAGATTGTTTTTTTGAAAGGGGCAAAAGCCAATTTTTTCATACAATAATTATTTCAACTTTAACAATAACATTTAAGAAATGAAGTTGCCATTTTAGGATGGAAAAATTTTCTGACTGAGACTGGAGAAATATTACTTCCACTATCAATTATTAAAAAATGTTCATAAAAATTCTCTCTCACTGTTTTTGTTTTTTTGTTTTTTCTTTATTTCAACACTGTATTCATTCAACTGAGAATGGAAGACAACAAAGTCCAAAAACAAAGGTAGAGCAGACCTGAAAACACATAGCAGTTACAAAGCTGATACAATAACAATAAAACATTGTTTCTAACAGAAGATGCTGCTACCGTGAAGTGTAACCAAGGGCCAAGTGAATACGGTGTAAACCCTATTGTAAAGTGTAAACCCTACAAGACAAGGGCCAAATGCGTAAGCAATCGCTTGACCCGCACCTAGTGCATGTCGTTCATAGAATCCAATAACTATTGTCTAGTGTAAACCCTCAACATATAAAACTAATACTTACGCCACCTCTCCTTCTACATATAAACCTTGTTTTGTTGGTAAAATCTAATAAAACTTTGTTTTTAATTCATTATTGGAATATTAAATTAAGTATAATAATAAAATTTATAAAACAAAACCTTTGAATTACAAATTCCAGCTTTGTTTACTTGTTTATACTCTATTATTGTTATTATTACTATTTTTTAAACTCTAATTTTATGAACCTCATAGTGTGATCACAACTTTGAATTTCCTCATATAATGCTAATTTTATGTTCATGGTCGCGTAGCAATATTTTTAAAAGGAATTACATTGGCATCCATAGTGGTCTGTGCTTTATACGATGAAAAAATGATTTTACTGGACTTTTGTTTTCATACATAAGCATAATATATTAGCATTGATGTGTATATGTTAAAAGTGGATAATAGTATTGTGATTGTAGTTGATAAGGAATGAATGAAACAAGTTTGCATGTCTTACATTTCAATACATATATATATATATATATATCGCTTGGAAGAAAAAAATGCTTATTCCCATTGGTTAATATTTAAAGTGCTTAGTCTTAATATTTAAAGTTTGGCAGAACATTGTAACGGTACTAATTATACCATAATTATGAGAAGGAAGTGAAAATTAACACTAAAAACTAGTTACCAAACAATATATACTTTGCTACTATAATATGTCCTCTAAATAAATTACAACTGAAAGTAGTAGAAGTTAAATTCAGTAAGAATTGAAGGTATTAGAGTTGGAAGTTACCGAAGACATCGTCATCCTCGTGACCACCTCCACGACCTCCACTGTATGCACGACCTCCACTGCGTCCACGCCCTCTAGACCCACGACCTCCCCCACCACGGCCTGTAGCCTGTGTGCTCGCCTCAGTCACTGTGGCACGCGCATTCTCCAATGCCGCTCAGCTCATCTCTCTGACAATGTCCAGCGTCCTCTTCAGGTGATTGTACACTGCGGAGTTTGGTTCGCATTGCAATAGTAATTCCACAGTGGACTCAACCTGCGAAATAAAGGAGTCCCCCGTTAAAACTTCTTTGTTTAGTTTTGTGTTGTGCAACACTAGGCCTTTAAGTCCACAGCACTAAATCTGTTTTATCTTTTTTTTTTTTAACAAATAATTTATATATATATAATTTTTATTGTCCCCCAAATAGGTTGTCTTTGAAATTATATACTATTAATATTTAATGAGACTAACACGAACCAAATTTGGGGTTATGCATACCCGTGAAAAAGCATTGCGATCTATAAGCTATTGAAAGAGCTAATCCTACTTGCAATTATCATTTTTACAATATTCCAAGGTATCGCACACTATTGCAGTGTCTTTAAAAACTAAATGAAGAAACAAGACAAAAGACAATGGTAAGGAACCAGAGAAGGCTTTACTTGTTTGACGACAGCATTAACATTTTGTTTGCATATTATTGGCGAAGGTCATGTCAATAATTTAGTAAGATACTATATAAGATGGTCTTTCACCAAGAATTATAGTGTTCGATCAAATGCGAGTTTGGATTTGCTTGAGTCTTGAGAGTTGTGTCATCTTATGCTTGCCCCACTAAAATGAGACTATAAAAGTGAATGAAAAGGTTTATGTTAGTTTATTTCAAAGTGCAAACCATGCAATGTTATGCGATTATTAAGTATTCTACCAACTGCTGAGTCATACACTGATTAGTATTTTTTATATAACGAATTTGGCATAACCTAATTATATGATATCAAAATCTGTAGAAAAAGAATCCCTTAATTACTTTTCTTCTATTTGATGAGCAATATATGAATTGTATAAAATGGGTACCAGACAAGAGAACCCTTCTAGTCTATGGACCTACTAACATAAGTCGTAAAAAGAATATATAATAGGTTGGAGTAAAAGTAGACATTGCAATGGAACCCAATGTTATAAAATGTGCAACAAAGTTTGCAGTATAAAGTATTTGGCTAGTTCCTTTTTTAAATATTTGTCTAGTCTTTTTAAAGAATCAGAGGTACAAACAATATCATTATTACATTTGTTTTCCTAAATAAATGTAAACTAACTAATAATGGGTTGGGCCCTAACTATGAGGAACAGGGCTGGCCATAATCCCAATCATGTTGCAATATCATATTCTCTTTCTCTATGAACCAAACCCAAATTTATGATAATCCATAGATGTGCTAAACCCAACCCGGTTATACTAATTCAATGAGACTGCTCCACTTATATAGTGTGGCTCAATACTTTTGTGACCATACCATGCCTCTAACAATCTCAGTTTTAGGGCAAATTTCATGTGGAAAACTAAGTGGGGTGATATTACAACAACCACATCAATCAGCTCCTAGCTAGGAAAAAGCCAATGATTAATTCTTAAATTCTATCATGAGTACTAATTTAAAATGCAACTTTGATTCACTGTTATTTGACCAAATTTTTCGTTGTAAATTAACATGACCAAGTAACTTACCACTACACACTCTTGGTGTGATGGTCACTCCACAAATTTACTACACTTAAATTAGGTTCATGTAGAATTTTTATCTCAAAAAGAAAGGGGAAAAAAGATTAGGTTACTTTCTTCCTCTTCTCTCTCTCAAGAACTTTTTTAGGAAGCCCATTATGGTAAAAAAAATCCTACAATTCTGTGTAATTCAATCAACTTTTGCAAGATATGGACTGGGTTTTCCGAGGAAAACACCAAGCTAGCTAGGGACGGTACTTTAAAGTATCCATAACTAATTGGTACTCATTACCGCATGTTCAAAAACAATTTGTCAAACCTAAAAATAAATAAATATACCCTAATGAATATGAAAATGTTCTCTAAAATGAAATGTTCTCTAAAATGAATATCAAAATATTGATCCAATGGCTCCATAAAACTTAAATTCTCATAATGCATGCAGCAACACACATATATTGTCAATCCATAAAAGAAGCATCGAATTGTTGCCTTACCATGATTTCCCAATACGCCGAGTCGCGTGTAATGTACCGTCTCGTCGTCTTTCGGTACGACTCCATGTAAGCAGCAAGGTATGTCGTGTCCCCATCCAATGCCGGTGCGTCAGCAATATGTTCCTCTCTATGGGCCCATCGGTCAATGTAGACAGCATGCTCTTGCACCCAATCCTTATCTAGTTTACCTTGGAGGGAGATTTTGTGGAGATGAACGGACGTATCTACAATATCCGGTGGCACTTGCTTCATCCCGAATTGACGAAAGACACGTTCGGGATGATGATCCTCTACTATCCAAAAATAGATCAATGGCACATCGGCCCTCCATATTTGTCGGCCGGCAGTGCAATATGGGGGCAACAACTCTAGGACATCGCTGTAGGGCTCCCAAACAACCTGCAGAAATGGTCAACAATAAGATGCCTGCCAACAATAAGAGAACCTCAGAGTGCTACCAGTGTGGCAGCCACATAATAAAAAGCTATGATGCTTGAATCAGAAAATATGATCAAGGAGAGAATTACTTATTAATTATGGCTGTCACCTTATACCTATGTATGATTTGAGTTCTTTCTTAGATAGAGTTGTTATTTCATGTCATCGAAAACATTTTCTTATCTGTATACGTATTCCTTTATTGGCTCGAGCTATAACTTGCATCAGTAATCTGTCTACAATTATAGCATGCATGCTTACTTTTTATGTATCATTGAATTTCCAATAATTTTATATTTATGGTCATGAATCATGATATGCATGAATGTGGTTCCCCACTAATTATCTCTAAGTTTGGCAAAGATTTGTTTGTCGGATAAAGTGAAGGTGACTTGAGAAAATCCTGATATATAATTTAGACTCTCAGACATTGATTCACAATCAAGATTAAACGTAATTCTTCTCCAAGAATTTCTTATAGTGCTGGATTTATGAGTTAACATATTATTCTTTGCACTTCAATTAGAACAAACAGTATCACTCGATGATCATATGTGGACAACGTGAAGCACGATAGAACAAACAGTATCACTTGTGACATGAAGTGGTAGAATACCTGGTGTGCCCGTATACTCGACAGTGACGCACGATACGCAACTAGCACATGTGTCGCATGCTCTGTCGTGCTCTTCGGCCCCTTCCATCTAGTAAACATATAATTTCAAACAATGCTCATTAGTTATCATGCAAATAATAGATTCCAAATAATTATCATGCAAATATTCATGCCACTGTAGTACATTTTCAGTGTACTTGGGTTGCCTATTCTTTAATAAAAAGTTCTAACGTTATATATCAAAAAAATAAAAAATAAAAAATATCATGCTAAATTTGGAACTTTTCTTCTCTAGAATGAAAGACAGAAAAAGAGTGGCTCCTTTATTACTACAAGCATTCTTAATATCTTTTTTTTTTTTTTCAATCTTGGATTCCCATTGGGTGCACCTATAACTTACCAGTTTAAAAAAATAAAAATAAAAACAAGTCAAAATCAATGAGGGACTTATTGTTTTGTAAGAAAGACTTATTGAAAGTCCCAGATTGAAATGAAAGGGGATACTATACTTCCTCCTCAATAAATACCTCTCCATCAAGAATTTCAAACATGAATACATTGTTTAGTTTTTGCAAGGGCCTGACATTCTTTAGTTTTTAATGTTGGGCTAGCTTATGTGTAAACCTAACATATAAGGGTTATTTATATATATATATATATATATATATTAGATTGTTACTTATCAAAAAAATAATATACAAGGTTTTCTTTTGTAAGAGAATAAAAAAATGTAGTAATTAAAAAAGGGGCCAAAACTAATCAAACTGCTCAAAACCAGGAAGCGGTTTGACTGGTTTTGAGCCGTTCCAATTTTTTCCTGGTTTTTTAATGTGGACCATACCAGTCTAGGTCCCAGTTCACTGTTCAACTCGTCACACTGGCCGCTCTGGTCTGCTTTAAAAATTTAAGCTCCTTCAACTTTGCATTGTTGGATAAGTGAATATGGTGCTTTACTCAGGGAAATGACCAATTGTGGAGATGCCTTCTGAGAATTAAATATGAGCAAGATTCCTAGTGGACTACAGACGAAGTAGAATTTCCACACGGAGTGGGACTGTGGAAAGGAATAAGAGCAGGTTTTGGGAGTCCTATAAATTTATTAGATTTAAAATTGGGGATGGCATGATGGTGAGGGTATATGGCTTGATGCATGGTGTGGGAACAAGTCTTTTAATTGGTTAGTTTACGTTAGTTTATGATCCTTTCCAAATTGCAGCTAACAAACATGCTAGGGTTAGTGATTATTTGGATGTTAGGGGTAAAGTACTGCATTAGTACCCTATCTATGTTAGGCAATTGCAGGATTGGGAATTATTGTCTCCCTGCCCTGTTTGATTTACTGTATTCTCAATGGGTTCAGCTTTGGACAGAAGACAGCATATTGGAAACTAGATAGAAATGGTGACTAACTCCATGTGAATGTATCTTCAATTTCTTGAATTTTCTTTACCCTTTTCATTTGTAACATTTTGATTCGACAATGGAACCCCACAATCACAAAACCAACTTGTGATTAGGGAATATGGGTCGTTCACGGTGGTGGATAAAGTTGGGATTTGGATAATTTGGTTGGGGTTGGTCTGGTATTTGTCCTTCACCGGGTAGTAGAGCAATTATAGAAATTGTGGATCATTATAGAGAAATTGGAGAAATTGTCACATTGAATAATATTTTATATTATTATTGACAAAATATAAATTCTCCAATGACATAACCGTACATAATTTCATTTAGTATAATTACTTTCTAGTAAGAGTTTTAGCATGATACCAAAATTTATTTCTCAAAAGAATGTAGTCAAAAAAATTTATTTGGACTGAATTCATTCTACCAAAGTTTAAAATCTATTTGCAGTTGTCTCCTCAAATGCTGCATTAGAAGCTACAAAAGGCAGATTGAACCTATGGCATTAGTAAGCATCTCATGACCATGGACCCTTTTAGGACAAGAGGCCAGTCCCTAAGCTAATAGAGGCAATTTTGATTTGAAACAGGCCTATAGCTTCATTAACATATCAAAGTTACCATCAACCCAAAAAAAAAAAAAATCAAACTTACCAGAACTTCCATTACCTTCATAACCATTTACCAGGCAATGTATGCAACTACCAATCCACATAAAATGTTTATGCTACACATCAAAAGTGATACCAAATAATTCATGAGGTCTTTAACCTTAGACTAAACAACAATGACATACGGCAGAAAAATATTCTACCACCCAATCTAGAGACTGAGATAAAGGAATTCCAAGAATAAGAATCATCGATGGAAAAGCTAAGAGGATTTAAATTAATTTCTAAGCTCTTACTAACCCACCGTGATGCATATTGGTTAGCCAAGTCCTACAATTAGTGCCAAGGAGCTCTTGACTCATGTACATCTCATATATCAATTTATGTATATTCTATGATGAATGATTTTTGAAAACCAAAAAACCAATACTTCATTTCTAAACACAATTATCAAAAATACATTAGATTGAAATTTGAAGGAGGAATATTAAACCCAAACCATCTGAGAAGTGAAAACCCAAGGTTATCTATGATATCCAACCATCATTATGGGTTTCCACCACTTATTTTACTAAAAATTAGAAAGATCTAGAGATAGAGAGATTCTTGACTTAGGGATTTGTTGAAAGTATATGATTTAATCTCTTCTTTCTTCTTCTGTATTAGAGGTGTGATATACATGTAATATATACTTATTTGTCTTACCATATAAAAATAGTTAAGCATAGGGTAAAGTTAAGTTATGGCCCTGATTCTATTTTTTATTTTTTGATAATTTGATAGTTGGAGTGGGGGATTTGAACCCTGGATGTCTACGTCAGAAACACTAGGAGGTGCCAATTAAACTACAAGGCTCTTGGCTAGGTTATGGCCCTAATTATCTTGCAAATTCAGAACTACTACCAGGCAGAAAAGGACATTGGCCAAAATTTTGCTTTAGCATTGCCAATACATTTTAGCATTTCTAATATTAACTAAATGCAGTAAGATATTGGAATTTAAATTGGAATCAGACTAACCAAAATAATAATAATGCAAATATAATGATTGACATAAGGTGAAGAAATTTGTCTTTCGCAAAATAGCATGCTTTAATCATAGAAGCAACACAGTCTTACAAATATACGTAGGCACCACAAATCATACCAAACATTTATTGAAAAAAAATAATAGTACTTGACAATTGTATCAAACTACTCAAATAACATACCGATTGGCAAGGGGACCTGCCTCCACTGGCGGTAGTGGCAACCTCATAACAGGGCATATCAGTGGGAACCTCGAATACGCCCACAGCTGCACCAACATCACTGCTCCTCCAATCTGCTTCGCCTTCGACTCCGATGCCTTGCATAAGTGCCTGTACAACCAGGCTAATGCCCCACTACCCCAACTGTACCTCTTCGCGTTGCTGATTGGGTTTAGGAACTGTAGAGGCAGCACCGACACCCGGTCTGCCGACTTATCCATAAACAAAATCGTCCCCAACCGATCGAGTATGTGATAGCGCGCATGTTGCTGCACTACCTCATCAGTAGCATCCGCAGCTAGGGACCACTAAATAGTGCATCCAGCCACGTGAATCTGAGCCTCGCCCCAGCAAGGATAGAGGTGTTCTCATGGGGATGCGGTATCGGGTCTGGTGGACGATGACCCAATAACTCAAGACACAACGTAGGCCAATCCATCTTCACAGCCCCAGTAATTGGCAACCCATCAACAGGAACCCCTAGCATCACCTCAATATCTTGTAAGGTGATGCTCATCTCTCCATGCGGTAGGTGGAATGTGTGCGTCTCCGGACGCCAACGCTCAACTAGTGCTGTGATCAATGCATGATCCACTTCCAAGTTTGGGACCTTGAATAACCCTTCAAAACCCGCCTCAGTTATGTACCTAGCAATCCGTGGGTCAAGCCCATGCTCGGGTAACTTGCAACTTCGGCGTCTGCAGTTTAGCACGCCTGGCACTACCTGCACACGAAAGAGCATTGTCTTAGGATAGTGCACACGAAATAACTATAACAATGCTACATAATAATAATATGCAAGAAACAGTAGGCTAACTAGTTAGTCCCGAACATTTTGCAAAACGTTAGTTACAATGTTAATTGCTTATTCGCTCTACCTCAATAGCAGATAGGATCAAATTCAACATCAATGACATTGTTTAAAATCAGCACTAAGGTGATGGGCATCATGTTTTGAAATGAATGAACAAAGTGCGTCACTATGTCAAATGGAGTAGGGAATTAGGAATCAAGGTCGTTAGTTGTCTTATGTGTAGCCACGCGTAATTGTGTGCGCATGTTTGGCAAAAAGAATAGTAGCGGATTCAATTTTTTATTGATTACTATAGCTTCTAAATGACATGTACTGACTTTGAACATTTCTGCTCCATACAATGTTCTTGATTATTTATGCTTCATGCCATTTTCTCTTTGGATTAAATACAATTCTGCGTAAACCAAAACATTCTACCATGTCCAACGTCTATTTGCTAAGAATCAAAAAACCCTACAGAAATAAAATTAAATGGTTTCGACATGTCCAAAGTTCAGTACAACTACACACCTGACCGGCTGGCGTCTCCCAAAGCAGCGTGGATCGATGAACCGACTGCCGCGTCAACTGTGTACCAGCCGTCGGTCCAGGATCCACATTTCCCACTTGCTGCATATCTGACACGCATGCAATCATGTTAGACACGTAAACACAGGCAAGTAAACACAGGCAAGTAATAGTGAAGAATAGCTTGGCTTTTGCAAGTAAACACAGGCAAGTAATTGAATGTTCTACAACAAACTCACAGAAACAAATACAGAGAGACAGAGTGAAAGAGAGATTTCACAGAAAATTGAAAACATATAATTGCTAAACTGAATTATACATCATGCATCTATATACACTGATTTTCAATCGATTTAATCATATCAAGGAAGAGTTAAAGTAAAACATTAAAATATAAACAACCTAACGTTCATGGCTGCAAGGCATAAACATAAAAGACACATAGTTGCAAATTGTATAAGCAACCTAACCAACCAACCAAGGTGAGATTCAATGTCTAAATCAAACAAAGTAAACCAACAAATGAACAAAGCATAATGCAAACCAAACAATCAATTAAGCACCACAAAAAACACCATTCTAGAACACTAAAACATAGCTCTAAAATTAAAAGGTACCCAATTACCAATTACCCCTAAACAAGCCCTGCCACCCATCAGTACTAGAATTTCCCTTCTTTAATCGAAGTGTAAAGTTCTTTCCTTTTGCTTTTGCTTGTTCCCGTACTTGACATCACACTCTAAAAGAAATTTTATTTAATAAAGCAAGAACTGAAAAGGGTTCATTGTAACTTAGTGGCTACTGAGGTGTGTTTTCAACAAAAAAAAGGGGGAGAGAAACATGGAAATAGGTAAAGGTTCCATTAGAGACTCTACTGCAATGGACATCTCACTCACAAGCACAGCTTTGGAGGCAACTAATAATAGTCAAATTAATATTGAGCTTTATTAAATGGATTAAACAACTGTGAGACCTATACCATCAAATGATGGTGTGTGCATAGTTATGTGTCAAATGAACACTGAATTGGTGACCATAATAGTCCAAGACCTTTGCTTTCTTCTCTTTTGGGTTTTTTTCCTTCATTCGTTTTTATGAAGTCGATTATTTTTTCTCTTAGAAGTCAATTATATTTTTATTGGTCAAGTCTTGGTCGTAAATTAGGTTATTAGTAATTCATTTCTTTTCTTCAAATCAAGCAGATTTTTTAAAATCAATAGTTGGCTTTCCTAAGTCAACTAGAAATAGGGTCAAGGTAGTTAAAGGTGAAAGGCAACCTTAAGGTGCCAAGGCCTTATATGGCCCGACGCCCTAAGGTGTGAGGCGACAAGGCCTTTGGTGCAGCCAAGGCCAGCCCATTCCAGAAGACCTAGAATTTACCAAATTGTCTTCATTCTGGGAGAACTTAATTAAAAGCAATCCAACAGTGAAAAACAAAAACAAACAATCAAATAAGTGTCAAGTCAATTCAACTTTAGATTGACCAACGAAGGTACCAAGATAACTCTTCATCATCTAAAATTCCCAAATTAAAAGGTCTTTAAAGAAAACTGCAATCAAATAACAGTACATTCAAGTTTAGACTAAGGAAGGTCCCAATAGAACTCTTCATCATCTGAAACATCCCAATAGACTAAGCCAATTACATTCCCATCACTGACTCGTACGTTTTTAATTTTTTATCATTTTTCATCTTTGACTGTTCTCATCTGATTCACCCATGGTAATGCCTTCTAATTGTTTAATCAATAGCCTCACTAAGTGGTTAAAAAAGAGCTCTCAATCTTGTGCTGTTACAAAAGACTTAACAACTAACTAGTTAAAAAAAGGAAATTCAGCAACCTGTTACAAAAACTACAAAGCAGCATTTCACATTTACAAGCTTAGATGCTCCTGCATCAAAAACTGCTATCAATTTTATTGCAAAATGTTTACAGTTTACAAACAGACATGGAAATTTGTGACTCAGCTGGTTTAGTGGGGTCACATGTCAAGTGTGATGCACGTGTGTCACTTTTTTGTTAATATAACACCAACACAGACAGCAGGACATTGTAGCAAGGTTATAAAATTGGGGAGTCATTAATGAATTTCGAAAGCATGGAGGACATTGTAATCAGAGTAAAAGTTTAGGATCGAACAGTGTAATTTATCCTAACAAAAAATTTTCTTTTCACAGCTACTCAGTCCCTACACTAGCATCAATTATCAAAGATTTTCCAGGATGGAATCATCAAAGGCATCTCATTCTGATAAGAAAGACCAGGATAGTGAGCCTACCATTGTTGTTGCTAATCCTTTCAATTCCGATGATGGGTACAGATGGCGTAAATATGGGCAAAAGATGGTTAAGGGCAATGAATATCCACGAAGCTACTACAAATGTACATGTGTGGGTTGTAATGTCAGAAAATGGGTTGAGCAATCTCCTGCCGGAGAAATGCCTAAAATTAAGTACGAAGGCAAACATAATCATGAAATGCCTAACAAGCTTGCAAAAGAAATTAGTGATTCGCAATATCTGGCCGGAAATATGAACATTCTAAGACAATTGGAAACAAAAAGTGACTGTGAGGAGGAAGGTGTTGCAGAAACAAGAGAAGAGGTTTCTCATTCTGATAGGACATACCAGCCTACTATTGCTGTTGATAAGCCTACCAATGATGGCTACAAGTGGCGTATATATGGGAAGAAGAAAGTTAAAGGCAGTGAATATCCACAAAGCTACTACAAATGTACATATCTGAATTGTCCTGCCAATAAAAAGGTTGCGCGTTCTCATGCAGGACATATAATTGAAATTGTCTACAAAGGCACTCATAATCATCCAAAGCCTCAACCCAGTATTAAGCGAGCAAAAGAAGGTAGTGATCTAAGTGAAAACTAAGCCAGATCTGGGTTTCAAAAGCCAGGCTGGAAATTGGACCAAGTCAAGTCAAGTGGTACCAGCTTACACAGTTCCTAAGAGAGATCAAGAATCTGCTCAAACAGCACTCACTCAGTTAACTGGATCAAGAGACAGTGAGGGGGTAGGCAATGCAGAAAAAATAGAAGAGGGGAATGGGCCAAATCCAAAGAGAAGGCATGTTCCAAGGCTACTGTGAATAAACCCCCTTTCCACCACCACCACCACCACCCCCCCAAAAAAAAAGCATTTTCTATTATGGCCAACAACCAAAAAAAAAAATCTCTATAAATAAATAAATAAAAAATAGTATTGTTTTAAAGAAGTAATCAGTATTTCTTGTCAAAGAAAAAATGTTGTATATTTTGTCCACCAAGGAATAGTTCGTGAAGCCTAATATGTTGACAGTAACGCAAAAGATTGTCGCTTTCCAAAAATGTTTTCATTGTTTTTATGTGTTTGGTGCAGGTGAATCCTAGTTTTCCTGAAAATATTTTAGGTTGGGTGGGAAAACACAATTAAGAGAGGCCTAAAATGTTTTAGGCCTGGCCTTAAAACACATAAAACATTTTCAGAGAGCACAACAAAACACCTCCAACCCTCGAGTAAGTAGCCAACTCCCTCACCCAAGCTAACCACTCCAAACCACAAGAGAAACCATTGCATGAGCCCACCAATAAAGCTCTTCCAACACAAAAGATTAGACCAGCAATCCACCAGTTTTAGCCAAGATAACCCACAGTGAACATTTTTTGTAATTATTTTTGCTGTTTTTCGTTCCCAATCCATTGACCACCCCCATCCCCCCACAGCAACCAACCCACCCTGCCCCACTATCACTGCCAACCCACATGACCTCTCTCTCTCTCAAAATCTCAATTTAATTCCTACTTTTGTAATATTTTTGTGTATTTTTTCATGGCATGTTTATTGGCATAATTTATGTGAGTTAATTATATGTAATTAAGAAGAATTTATGTGATTTTTATCAATCCCTGTGGTGAAATTTTTGATATCAAAGTGGATGCTTTTGTTATGATTGATACTTGGTTGAGATTGTTGAGCACCTAGTATGGATGTTTTTTAGTGGTAGGCAGATTTTAGATTTAGTACTCATTGCTAATGAGTGCCTAGATGGAAAATTGAAGAGTTGTATCCCGGATGTGGCCTACAAGCTGGACATAGAAAAAGCATAATGTGAATTGGGATTCTCTGTTTAATCTTTTGAGCAGAATGGGTTCGGGGGATAGATGGAGGAGGTGGATTAGGCCTTGTGTCACCACTGTTCATTTCTCAACATAGGTTAATGGCTCCACCCTGTTGGGTTTAAGCACACGGGGTTTGAAACAAGGAGATCTTTTGTCACCTCTTTTGTTTCATGTAATCATGGAGGTTTCACCCAAGATATTGAAGAAAATTGAGGAGAGTGGTTTAATACATGGATTTCATGTGAGGCTTTATCATTTTTCATCTTTGTTTCTTTATTGCAATTTTCCATCTGCATCAAAAGTCTAGTGGCAATTCATATTCCATTCTTTTCCATTAATTAAATTACATATGAAACCCCATTCAAAAGCCTACACTTTATAGAGTCAAAAATTAATTCTGACACACAGAAATCAATACCTCCACCAATACCCTAGGGAAATAAGTATAGTAGGCCAAACCACCAAAAAAATAAATAAATAAACAAAGCCCTAGGTCCATCAGAAGCACCCTAGAGGATGTACTATTTCCATTCCCAAAAGCCACCACAAATCTCAATGCTCCCTAACCTAACCCAACCTATTATGAAAGGATTGGGTTACCCTAAAAGGCCACTAAGGCCACTAAGTTCCCTTTTCAACCCCAAATGTAATAGATGATAATAATAATAATTCGATGTACTTAGTCAACAAACATAACCCACAGAAGCTGCTAATCTGACACAAGACAGGAGCTTGAACGGGCTTTAATACCAAATTTGATGTAGCCTTTTTAGGAATTTCAACACTAAACTAGATTCTTGATAACATATTGATTGTGTTGATGGCTGTTTGGTATTTAAACAATAAAAAGAACATCAAATAAACAAAGATAAAACATTGGGCAATCACACCTAGGCTTTCCTAAGCACTCACATTTAGGTACAAGATAGCAATTGCGATTGAAAAAAGTTGGAATGTTCATTATATAGGCTACTTCTAAATCCTTTCTTAGAAAGACTAGGAATACTAATAACAAAAAAAAAAACTTTAAGAACTTTTAAGACAATTCTAGTCTCTTAAGACAATCAATTATGCATTTGTACACAAAATGTAAGTGACTTTCAACTGATGTGGTAAGTAAGTTTATATGTTCCCATATGATATTACAAGGATAATGACATGAAAAAAAAAATTACAAACCAAAACTTAGCTGTTGAATAAAAACAATATGGCACAGTTAGAGCCCTAAGCAGAGTAAATGGCAGCAAAGGTTTTAGGATGTCCATGGTCTGTGTGTAGATATATGCGTGCATATCCACTATACACACATTATATCTATTATAATAATAACTAAACAGAGTGGAAGCTTGTAAAAGCCAGTAACTTTGAAGCTTGTAAAACCAATAGCTTCTCAATTCAACATCATTCAGCATTGAATTAAAAAGAAATTTTCCCTAATTCAAAATCATGACATAACTTGTAACATAATTTCTGGAAAAAATAGAGATTGATTTGATACACTTTCAAACTATATGAATTACAAACCAATTTCCCCTAACAATGAACACCGTTGTCATGCTAACTGTATTTTACATGAATTTCTGCCCTAGATGTGCATCAAAAAACACTTCAAAACCAAACCCACTTCAAAACCAAACCCAACAAAGCTAAAACAACAACAATAATTATGAATACAGATAGACAAAAATCTAACAGCGAAAAACTTAAGAAGCCACACTCAAATCAGATTACATACAAAGGGAAAAAATTAAAATTTGAACTCAGCATTTACAAATTACCTTAATACGTTTGTAATCCTTTAACTCCGAAGACATATTGGGTTGAGCTTCGGCTGTGGTGAGATTGAAAAAGTGTGGGTATGGGTATGGGTTTCGATTCAACTTCGGAAAGGGTCTACTGAACGGTTTGGTTTGGGTGTGGGTAGAAATAGGAGAATCTGACAGTGGCTACTGACGGTGGCTACTGAACAGACTAGCGGTGGCTACTGATCGGACTGAGGAAGGGAGAGAGACTGTAGACTGCAGAGGAAGGAAGACAAACAGTTTTAGAGACGTTACATTTGAAAACTGGTTCATATTCCGCATATAACACGTTTTCCCCATTGACGAGTTACAAACAGTAACGCGGGAATATTTTATTCCCCAAAAGCCAAGCTGGAACACCAGCGTGGCAAGAACCTGGCCACAACTCGGTTTCTTCATAATCAAGTTACTTAAGTAACTCGCCTTTACGGTGATCGAGTATTTAAATAGGGGCACGCCCCTATATAGTTTCGAAACAGGGGCATTATGCCAAATATGTTTCCCAGAAAGGGCAAAAGGCCAGAATCCTCTTGTTGAATGTGTTGTGCTTGTTGGATTTTCGAAAACTGTTATTTAAAGCTGCTATTTTGAGATACATTTAAAATCATTAAATCATTAGAGATTTTGCAAAGAATTGGATTTTAACTGAAGGCCACTTAGGCCTAAAGATTCTTTTTGATAAGCCATTAAGATTTTGTGTTTGTTGTAAACCAATCAATCCGAATCCTCAAATCTGGAAGATCGCCAATTTTGAGGGTAAAAAACACTTATAGAATTAAGATATAAGAGAAATGATATGTTCACAACATTTTTACAACAAATCTTAAGTAGCAAATTGTTACTAGTTGTTATTGTTATGACAAAAAAGTAATCTTAGTGTTAGGTTCAAATTTGAACTAATAACAACTAACCACCTATAATTTGTTATAAGGAGGTGATCTACAATAGGGGAGATGAACAAGTAAAATCAACTTGAGCTACATTGTTGGCTTAATCGGTACTGGTCAGTCCAGTCCAACTTTTAATCTTCGGCCTACATTGTTGGCTTCCAATTATAATTGTTGGGCTATTTTTCCATTCAACTTGAGTATATTTTTGTTAAGCTTTTCTTAAATATAAAAAATTTATATGTATACAAAATCAGTTCGCTCCGGTCTGGTCCAGTCTAACCAATCATTCCAGTTTAAAAGGGGTTTTTTAACACCCCTGGAGCGTACCTTGGCTGATGCCACAGCGTTCAACAGGAGGTTCTCAGATTTGGTTAGTATAATCACATAAATATATACAATATGTTTAGAGTAAAAATGTATTTCACAATTGTATCAAGGTAGCAAGTTATTAATAATTGACAATTTAGCGGGGACAATGGTAAACCTATGTGAGTATTAAGTATTAACAACAATTTCTAAATGGAAAAAAGTTTGCCTCCAACCTACTACGTAGCTATTGAAAAAATTAGGAATAATAACACTCTTCTCCCTTAAAGTTTGGGGAAATTACACTCCACTCCAAACTTGAAAGGGAAAAACACTTTTACCCTAACATCCGATTGACCAAAATTTGTTAAATTAATATTAAAAATGTTAGGGTAAATTACAAATTACACCCCTAAAGCTTAGGAGTATTTGAATTTTATACTCCGAAGTTTCAGAATTTGGATTTTACCCCCTGAAGTTTGGGGGTGTTTAGATTTTACACACCAACATTTTAGAATTTGGAGTTTATCCTCTAAATTTTAGGGGTGTTTGGATTTTACTCAAAGTTTTGGAGTGTTTGGATTTTGCACCCTAAAGTTTCAAAATTTGTGGGTGTAAAATCCAAACACTTCCAAACTTTAAGGGTAAAATCTAAATTCTAAAATGTCAGGATGTAAAATCCAAATACCTCAAACTTCAGTGGGTAAAATCCAAATTCTGAAATTTTAGGGTGTAAAATCCAAACACCCCCAAACTTTAGGGGTGTAATTTGCAATTTACTCAAAATGTTATCTATTAACCTGTCCTTTGTTAAAGGGCAAGTTTTCAAAAATTATCTTCCATTTCGAAATTAAAATTCATTGTATTAAATTTTTAATTGAAGTGTGTGGGGGCCGGTTAATCAATAAATTATTAAAGTCAAGTTAATTGGGCCTGTGGCCCATCCGAGGACGTAAAACTGTCCAAGGAGGCCAATACCAGGTTGTAAGGGTAACCAAACGAAAGGAATAGTAGATATCACGTAAGGTGAGTTCAGTATTCGTCCGAGGACAAAATCCTTCTCGGCAATATGAGCTCGAGGACGACCTGAATGCCACCTTGTTGCAAACATACTTCGGAACTACGTTACCACTAAAAGTGGGATATGGGACCAAGGGTAAGAAAGAAAAGGTAAACAAATATCTATGACAACAACTACCTCCGCATTAATTTCCTCTCAACCAACTCTCTGGCCGCATTAATGTGGAGGTGATGCCTGAACAGTGATGCAGCAGCCTTGCTGCTGGTTGGAGGTTCCAGAAGGTGATAGATGGGACAGAAAGAGATCCCTTGAACCCATCCTACACGTGTGTGGTGAAGATAATATCAAGAGGGCAGTATATAACATGAAAGAAAGCATTGAGAAAAGGGGGATCAAAACATCAAAAAAATAAAGAGTACTCAGAAGAAAACTTTAGAAACCAAAGAACTGAACTTGTTTCAAAGAAAAATTAATTGTTATATCAGCGCTAATCCATCTATAAACGTGAGGTTTAATCGTTTTTCTTTTAGAGTTAACCTAGTTCTTGAACACCCACGCTCTACAAATTTTATTGTTTGGGCCTTTAACGTTCGAACCAATACCAGTTTGGAATCGTTACAAATTGAGTCCTTACAAAGTGTGTTTTAAAATATTATGAATTTTTTTCTTTTTTCAACGGATTATGGAGAGATTTTCTGTTGCAAGTGTTATGGTGCTCGATAAATTTTGCCTTTTTATTCTAAATTTATTTGTTATTTTTATATTAACCATGGTTGAATTTTGTAAAGAGATTTTTATAGAAATTTAGAATATTTCGTTACTAATATAAATAAAACGGTGAGCGTTTTTCCTCTTTAGGTTTGGGATTGAGTGTCATTCCCTCAAATCTCAAGAGACAAGAGTGTAATTACCCCAAGAAATTATTCACATATATTTTTAGTCACATGAGTTTTCAAATGAGTTATATGACTTATTTAAATAATATGCATGGATAGTCTAATAAATTGCTACATAGCAAGTTGAAGGAGATTACATTGGGAGGCTCTTTACTTCAACTAGTCTTCGTGTTCCTCGAATGGATTTCTTAATTGTTGAGAGGGTGCCCGAAAGCCATATGTAAGGCGTACCTAGTAAAACTTATAAGTAAAATAGATATAGAGATGGCAAACAGTTGGAGGAAAACCTTGTCCCTTGCCAATATAGCAATTCTGAAAAATTCTATGCCTATAGCATTACTTAAAAGGAAAAACTTATATATAGATTTTTAGGAATTGTACCTTAGGTTCCTCAATTGAACTCAATTAAACGGTTGAATTGACCAAAGTTGTAAAGATGGTGCTATTTCAAAGACAATTAATTTTAACTATGGGCTTCACTGGGCAATGCAACTCCAATAGGGTAGAACTTAGGTATAAACTCCCCAATTGAATTCAACCACGTGGATGAATTGACTAATGCAGTACAATTTTTTTTTTGCTAAACATATTATTACAACCTACAAATCTTATTATTTAGTCGTAAGTTGTAGCACATGTGACATTTAAAAATCAAATGAATTCCATGTGTCGTACATCCAACTACAATTAAATGTTTCCATATTTATAGTTTAAAAAAAAGAGTTATTTGGAGCTTGCATAGCAAGGTTTGCAACTGTAAGGTTGAATTTATTCAACCATCTTATTGGCTTTATTCCGTGCCAAATTTGCTTGTAATTCAGCATTTAGTAACCCTGTATTTAGGTGGGTTTGATGTAAGGGTAGTGAGTGAGATAGAGTGAAGTTTGCTCAAGAGTGTGCAAGAAAACAGAGTGTCGCGGCTGGGTCTCGCTGGTGACTCGCGGCTTCAAGCCGCCAGAAGCAACCTCACGTGCCAAGCATGCTGGAAGGTGAACAGTCTGCTAGCTGGAGCAGTACAGGACAAAACAGGACAACTGGCCATACGGTTATCTCGCAACTGGATCTCGCGACTTAGTCAAGCCGTGAGGTCAAGCCGCGAGCCACCCCTGTTTTGTAGAATTCTGACGTTTCACATTCCTCTCCACTCCAGTATAAATACCCCTATTACCCATGATTGAAAGAGAGCTTCCAGAGAGAATTTTGAGAGAGAAACCCTAAAGAAAAACCAGATTGTTTCACCCACAATCTTTACCTTAGAATCTCTTCAAATTCCTCAACTCTCTTCCTCTCCATTGTCAAATCCTTGAGAGGCATTATACCAAACCAGGTTCTCACCATCATCATTATTGTGAGATTGCTGTTTGGATTTCTGGGAAGCAGTTAGGAAGGAATCAATCTTCATTGGTTGATGCTACGGTCTAGTAGCGGAATCCGGGAAGCTAGAAAAGAAAAAGGTTCGGCGCAACCTCGTTGGAGCAAGAAGCTTGGAGGGCTTAGGTGCACTGGGTAGATTAGGCTTGGAGGGTCTATTGCTGTCCTTGTATCCCAACTATATTTTCTAGTGGATTGATTACCGCTTGGAGGGCGGCGGAGAGGTTTTTCGCCGAGGGCTTCGGTTTCCTCTTCGATAACACATCGCGTGTTGTCTTTGTGTTTGCATCTTCCTTCCTCTCTATCTTTGCCTTTTTATTTATCTGCTGTGGATTTTAATCTGTTATGGCTTAGATAGTATTTAATCAATTTCGTATGATAGCATATGTTAAGTTTCCGCACACTAGTTGTTTGACATATTGCTTGAATTGATTAAGTTGTAATTTGGGGGTCTAAACGTTCAAAGGTGTTTTTGTACATGTTTTTGAACTTTCAATTGGTATCAGAGCGGGTACACTTGTTGTGATTTAAATACCTAAGTGTGATCCTTGACCCCTTGTGTTCATTTGCCATGGATTGTGCTTTATATGACTCTTTGCATGATTTGGTTGGTGATGAATGTAACATGCCACGTGTTTGTGAAAATGCCTCTATGAGTGTTAATCCTCATAAGTGTGATGACATGTTATTTGAATCTATGGGTGTTGTTGACAAACTCTTAAAGAAAAATGCTAAGAAATTTCAAAAGAATTTGAGCAAGTTATTTTGTGAAAAGGATGATTTGATTGCTAAGCTCAATGAATCCAACAAATTGGTTGAGAAATATAAAAAACTTGCTGAAATTTCTCATGAAAAGCTGAAAGAGTTTGAATGTTTGAATATGAACTTGGATGCTAAACTTGTTTTGTCTAACAAACTTGTTGATGATCTTAAATGTGAAAATGAATCTCTTAAGATGCATGCCAAGTGTTTGATTGCTGAACCTATTGTTAAAAAGGATGAAAATATTTGTTGCAATCATGTTATAGTACTCGATTTTGTGCCTAGTGTGTGTTCTACCTTAAAGGACAAATCGGTGTACATTCCTCCACATAAGAGAAATCAAAAGGTGGAGAGAAAGGCTGTTAAGTCAAAGCCTCCGTTTAGGTCTCAACCTAAGGTTTTGAATGGATCTAAGTTTGTTCCAACTTGCCACCATTGCGGTGTGATCGGTCATATAAGACCTCAATGCTCCAAGTTGAAAAGGGAACAAAACAATGTTGCTAGATCTCTTTCTAAAAAGCCTAGTAGACCTAAACGCATTGTTTGCCACCATTGTGGTGCCTTTGGTCATCTAAGACCTCAATGCTCTAAGTTTCATGCTTTTAAAAGAATAAAAAGAAAAGAGAAACTTGAGCTTTTTGGAAGTGCTAAAAAGAGTAAACCGGTTTTGAGTGAAAATAGCATGTTGTTAAAGAAAATGTTTAATGCTCTTAACTCCTTGACTATGTGCTTCTCCGGTTCTCATTCTTCCAACCCTCGTCTCGCTTCTCTTGAGACACTCATTCCAAACAATCGTTCCGTTTGGATGAGGAAGGGTTCCTATGGTTGAGCTTTTGCTCTTTTGGTCCTTGATCTAATTCTTTCGATCTTTATAGGACCCTTCATGCATTAAATGTCATATCTTCATGCATTTTGTGCATCTTGCATTTATTTGTATGCATTGTTTCGTTTTTTTTATCTTACTTTTATGTTTCTATTTTGTGTGAGTAAAAATCCAAAACCACATAAAAAGTGAAAAATTCAAAAAGTTTGATCGTATTTGTTTGAGCACATATCACATGTGAGTTTGGCCTTGTACCTTTGTACAAATGGCTTTGTGCATTTACGAGCTTAGCTTGTTATTTTTGCACCTATATCTTTGTGGGAAAAATCTTGACATCTTTGTGTGATTGTTGTAAATCGATCTTCAAGCTTGTCATGAATGATTTGTCAATAGTCATGTTGGTTTTGATACATGCGTAGACTTGTGCTTATATCTCTTCCCACTCTTTTATTTTTATTGCTGAAAGAGCTCAATAAATGTAAATCTCAAAATGAAAAGAGATAATGAGCTGCAAAAGCCGTCGCATATACTAGTATTTGACTAGGAAAAAGGGAAAGCGACTTATATGAAATTGTATGATGCCCAAAAAGCCAAAGGCTTGTTCATCAAATTGAAATATCACAAATTTCAGGCATCAATCTCAAAATGAGATGTTTTGATTCAAAA
Organism: Quercus lobata; assembly: GCF_001633185.2. Lineage (NCBI taxonomy): Eukaryota > Viridiplantae > Streptophyta > Magnoliopsida > Fagales > Fagaceae > Quercus > Quercus lobata. Next base: position 39,847,522 of record NC_044905.1, on the reverse strand, counting down.
TGATCAAATGTTATGAATTGTAAAGAAGCCAAATGAAAAGCTTCAATCTTATGTAATCATTTTCTTGTGGGAGGTCATATATGTTCATTTCTATAATTGAGATAGACCACTTGACTTAGTACTAGTTATGTATGACTTGATTGAATTGATCATTGAAGCTTCACTCTAGACTAAGGACTATTCCACATTTGATACACACACACAACACACATGCCTAATGCTCAATGAATGTCTTATTCATTTGTTAGATTGTACTTGTCTAAATGTGATGTGTGTTTGCTCAATCTTATATGGATTAATCCAAAAAGATTTTTGATCATTTTATATGTTTTTGGAAGTGATTTTTATCATTTTTTGTGTTTATGTTTAGTGCTTACTTTGTTTTTCAATGTTTAAACATGTTCTGTTTTGAAAAACAAGTATCAGAATTTTTGGCCACTCATTTTGGCTACTTGCGCGAGCTGCCAGCAAGCTGCCAGTTTTGGCTACTCGGTTTGGCGGCTTGCAAGCCGCGAGTCTAAGCCGCGAGTTCAGACAGAGAGGTTTCGCGGCTCACTCGCGACTTGTCTCGCGACTCGCCAGTCGCGACTCGCCCAGAATCAGCTTTTTAAAGAGTTTTTTCGTGGGAAACTTGTTTTAAACCTCTCCCATCCTCTCTGAAACCCCTCTTTCAATATTTTTACATCAAAACCCAACCAATTTGAATGGTTTTTCAATCCATTAACATCTCTAAGGTAATTATAAACTCTTTTCATTGATTTTGATCCTTAGATTATGTTTTGGAGAGTTTTGTGCTCTTGGTTGGGATTTTCATCATAAGGGTTGGGAAAACTTATTTTTTTGTCAATTTTCTTCATGGGATTGGTTTCTTTTGTTGATATGCATTGGATGTTGGCCCCTTGCGGCAGAAAGAACATGTATTAAGGGTGGATTTCATGATGTTCATGCATTGTTTCACATTTTTGTTCATAGTGTGCATGCTAGGTGTTTGATAAAATGCCTTTTAGACATTTTCTCGCTTGTTTGGACTCCGATGAGTACCAAACTTTGGGGTTTCTCATGTTTCCTCATTAGGAACATGTTTGGTTCATTGGTTGTGTATTTAACACACCTTGCCCCACATGTGCATTTTTCATGCATTGGTCATGCATTGCACTTAGCCACCTCTTGCACACACCTTTGCTACCCTTGTCATGCATTGGTCTTTACCTTATTTCTTCATCCTAGCATGTCATGCTCACCTTATGCTTTGTAGCATGTTACTTTATCTTAGGTTTGAGCTTTATTTTCTCATTCATCTTGCACCCCTCATGCATCATTAGCATTGTTCATACCTTCATCTCTTACCCTCGTTTCTTCTTGACCCTTTGTCTATTCCTGACAAAAAGGGGGAGAGTATACTCTAGAGAATGTTTCGGAGTATTTTGTCATTTCTATATGACTCTTGTGCACATCCTTAGGGGGAGAAATTCTATTTCTCATGCACATTTGTAGGGGGAGAGATATTCCATAGGGGAGATGCATATACCAAGGGGGAGAAGACATTGTGTTAACTAGAAAACCTTGTTCTGTTTGTTTTCTTGTTGGCTTTATGGTGCTTTGTGTTATGCTTTGGTGTTTTCATCGCATCATGTTTGTGCTTTGGACATGCATATATCCCTATGTTATTATGCTTCATTGAATGCATGTTCAGATGATCATTTGCTTTGCTATGTGATCATTGTAGTCATTTCTATACTTGTTATATTATACTTGTCATTTATTACTTGCTTTACCTTGAGGGTCTAATGTGTTTTGTGCAAGTGTTTCAGGATACAAGTATATATATGTTCCAAGTGCATCACAGCTTCTCATCACTTTGAAGGGGAGAAATTTTAAGCACTTTTAGTTTATATTGTTTAAGTTTTTATTCAATATAATGTGTTTGTACCCATGTGCTTTTGTAAGCTTTTAGGGTTATGTTTTTATGCATATTTGTAGGCTTTATGGTTTGTACTATGCTTTATGCAGCCTTTTATGCTATGATTGAAATCAGTACTTTAATCTAAATGTTCTGCATTTTGGTTTATGTACTGTCACTCTTGTGCCCTTATAGGATTGTTCCTAGATGCATATGCCTTGTGTGATATGCATTGGTTGAGTGTTGTGCATACAAGTGTCTTGCCTTGTGCTTGTTAACTTGTATGTTCTTGTGTTCATTCCAAGTGTGAATGAGCACTGTGATCACTACCTTGTGGTGTTCACTTGGTTGATCAAGCCATGGTTTGTTTCATAATTCCATCTTTGCTTGATCACTTATTGCCTGTTTCATATGCATTTTATAATTTTCTGCTTACAATGATCATGGTGTATTATTGTGTTTCAGGAGTATTATGTTCATATGATTCAAGTGCTTCACAACTTCTAGAGTTAGGTGTGAGTGAGTTTTGTTCAACTGTTCCCAACTCACATGTTAAGTCTAGAGTCTGTTTTAGGGTTTTGTCACGGAATAGCCAAAGGGGGAGATTGTAAGGTTGAATTTATTCAACCATCTATTGGCTTTATTCCGTGCCAAATTTGCTTGTAATTCAGCATTTAGTAACCCTGTATTTAGGTGGGTTTGATGTAATGGTAGTGAGTGAGATAGAGTGAAGTTTGCTCAAGAGTGTGCAAGAAAACAGAGTGTCGCGGCTGGGTCTCGCTGGTGACTCGCGGCTTCAAGCCGCCAGAAGCAACCTCACGTGCCAAGCATGCTGGAAGGTAACAGTCTGCCTAGCTGGAGTAACACAGGACAAACAGGACACCTGGCCATAACGTTATCTCGCGACCTGGGATCTCGCGACTTAGTCAAGCCGCGAGGTCAACCGCGAGCCACCCCTGTTGTAGAATTCTGAACGTTTCACATTTCCTCTCCACTCCAGTAAAATACCTATTACCCACGATGAAAAGAGAAGCTTCCAGAGAGAATTTTGAGAGAGAAAACCCTGAAAGAAAACCAGATTGTTTAACCCACAATCTCTACGCTTAGAATCTCTTCGAAATCCTCAACTCTCTTCCTCTCCATTGTCAAATCCTTGAGAGGCATTATACCAAACCAGGGGTTCTCACCAATCCATCATTTTGTGAGACTGCTGTTCTTGGATTTCTGGGAAGCAAGTTAGGAAGGAATCAATTTCATTGGTTTGATGCTCGGTCTAGTTAAGCCGGAACCGGAAGCTAGAAAAGAAAAAGGTTCGACGCAACCTCGTTGGAGCAAGAAGCTTGGAGGGCTTAGGTGCACTGGGTAGATTAGGCTTGGAGGGTCTATTGCTGTCCTTGTATCCCAACTATATTTTCTAGTGGATTGATTACCGCTTGGAGGGCGGCGGAGAGGTTTTTCGCCGAGGGCTTCAGTTTCCTCTTCGATAACACATCGCGTGTTGTCTTTGTGTTTGCATCTTCCTTCCTCTCTATCTTTGCCTTTTTATTTATCTGCTGTGGATTTTAATCTGTTATGGCTTAGATAGTATTTAATCAATTTCGTATGATAGCATATGTTAAGTTTCTGCACACTAGTTGTTTGACATATTGCTTGAATTGATTAAGTTGTAATTTGGGGGTCTAAACGTTCAAAGGTGTTTTTGTACACGTTTTTGAACTTTCAGCAACTAGTTATCATGAATTGTGCTAATGCAATTTCTTTGGTAATCTTAAATTCCCATATATGTCATGCAAAAAACTAAAAAACCTATCACATTTCCTGGGAGTGTGTCATTTTCATCACATCAAGGAAACCAAATGAATGCTCTAAAGGACTGTAGAGAGGAGATTAATGATTGGTATGTGTTCCATTGCCACCTACTTGTGAAAGAGAGAGAGAGGAAAAAAAAAAAAAAAAAAAGAAGAAGAAGAAGAAGAGGGAAATCCCACAACTAATGCAAGAAATTTTCAATTCCTAGTGTGCATGAATGATTCTTTTTCTCTTGGCATTTTGTTTCGCAAGAGGAACACAAAAATTGAAATGGTAATTTAAGATTGTTCAGTCAATGGAAACTTCCAATTTCAAGAAAATGCATTCGTGTGGTGGGTGCTCAAACTACAAGGAGAGGCCTTGGACATGTATGGTATATGGGATCGACCATATTATGACTATTGTAACCCTCTTAGGCACATAGGACACTATTGACACCAATAATTTGAAAGGAAAATCATTTGATCCATATAATACTAATGGATTCTTATAATACCAAAATGCAGAATTTTTGCTATGTTGTACAACCATAAGAGCGTAAGGTTAATCCACCTTAAGAACTAATTCCACGAAATGAGTTTTATAATACAAAAAAAGAAAAAAAGAAGCTAAAGATATAGCATCACAAGATGAAACTAAATAAATACTGCAAAGAATTCTTTTACATCAACCTAATTAAAAAGATAACAGTGGGCAGGACCCTGAAGATGAAGCTACACCACTGTCTGCACCTGACATTGTTGATGTAGAAACATCATCCCATTGCTCATGCATTTCAGTTCTGACATATTCAACCTCTTCGTAGCTTTGTTGAACATTAGGAGTTTTTTGCAATGTTTGGACTGCCTCCAACTGCATTGCAACTTCTTTCATTGTAGGTCGTTTCTTCCCATTCAAGTTCAAGCACATTTTTGCAAGGTTTGCAATTGCTATGATTTCTTCTTGTTTAGCATCCTTCATAACTCTAGCATCAATAATATCAAACAAATTGTTCTCCTCCATTGAATGAATGAGATATGTGGCTAAACTTCTGCATTCTTTTGCCCTTGTAAAAGAAATCGGTTTTTCTCCAGTTAAGAGCTCAACAAGGACAACACCAAAACTATAAACATCACTCTTTTCTGTAAACTGACTTGATTGGAAATACTCAGGGTCCAAATATCCAAAAGTGCCTTGTACTACTGTGGTTAGGTGAGTTTGATCAACAGCAATGGATCTTGAAGTCCCAAAATCTGCTACTTTTGCTCTGTACTTATCATCTAAGAGAATGTTTGTAGTCTTAATGTCTCGGTGGTAAATGGGTGTAGAAGCTGCTGAGTGTAAGTAGAAAAGAGCTCCTGCAACTTCTGTAGCAATTCGTAAGCGCATTTCCCATGTTGCTGGAAACTCCTCATTTTGTTCATAGAGATATTGGGATAGAGTTCCATTAGGAATGAATTCATAAACTAGCAAAGCAAAGGAACTTTTGTCTCCAAACAACAACCAAGTAGTTTAACCACATTCCTATGGTTAATTTGTGAAAGAATGACAACTTCATTAATGAAGTCTTCGAGTTTTCCTTCATCAATTACTTTGGACTTTTTTACTGCAACAATTTTCCCATCTATCAACATACCTTTATAAACAGTGCCATGTCCTCCTTGACCAAGAATTCTATTCACATTAAAATTGTCAGTGGCCTTTTCCGAATCCTTTGAGTTAAACAATTTGGTAGTTTTCTCAACAGTTACTTCACTTGAAGACAATTGTTGTTGCAATAATAAACCACCATTTTGTTTGAAGAACTTCTCCTTGCGCTTAATATTCTTCCTTTTTTTTACCACTTTGTATGACCACCATCCACCAATGAACAGAAATAATAGTCCAATGATGCCTGTGCTAATACCTGTATAACACAATCAAATGAGAAAGATTACTCCTAGTTTAGCTTATAATAGGGACAACTTCTTCGAATGGCAAAAGGCTAGACAAACTATCCCATAACTAAAGTAGTTAACTTACATTAACAAGTTGTAATCAAAGAGATACGCAAAAAGTGGGTTGTAGATGGAGGATAAAAGATAATAGAAAAGAAGTTTAGCAAAAAAAAAAAAATGATAATAGAAAAGAACAAGCATTAAGTTCTAAATGGTCCAATATACCTAAAGAGTCAAGACCAATCGAAAGCTTATAATAGTTTTGAACAAAATAGAGACAACTTCTTTGAACACCAAAAGGCTAGACAAACTATTCCGTGACAAAAGTATGTTAACTTACATTGACAAGTAGTAATCAAAGAGAATGATACTCTAAAATTCTTGGAAAATTTGTTGAAAATTCGCATAAATTCTTTCGAGTTTTGTTGTGGGTCATCTTTATTTATTTATTTATTTTGAGTAAATAAAAACAACTTGTGGGTCATCTTCATAATGCCATTTGTTAGTAACCAATTGGTTTGTCGACAGAATGAATAGGAAATGTTTAAAAATTGACTTGATTCAAGGGAGTCGCCATCTAAAGAAGTATTAAAAACATAAAAAGATTAAGAGACAAAAGGGAAACAGTAAGCAACAATTGGGTTATTCTTCATTAAATATTATCCCTATGCCTTTACCATTTGGAGTTCCGAACCCACCTTCCTACTTTAGGTAAATCTTTTTTCAATTATTGTAGATCTCAGAGGGTAAAAGGACATACCTATTATGATAATTTTGTTACGAGACTTGTGATCAGAAATTGAAACACAATAATAATCCCCAGGAACATTTACACAGAGATATTGAAGATTGAAGAATCTACATGATCTTGGATTTGCGCATTCATCAATATTTGACATAGTGGCATGTAATAACGAACACAACATTAGAATAGATGTTCAAAATTATCAACAGTAAAACATGACAATGCAAAACTGACATTCATCCAAAAAGTCATTTCCACTGTATAATACAACTGGTCACTAGTCACTAAACAGTCTGATGTCCAAAAAGTATTCATCAAAATATAGTTTTTATCTTTTTATTTTTATGTTATTGTTTTTATAAATATGATATTTATTAACTATTAGTAGGCATTTATTATGATTTTTTTTAATATATATAATTATTTATTCTACGATTTAAAAAAATATTCGATGTGACAAGTTCTAATAGAGGGTATAAATATAAGAGATTATAGGGAATTTACCCTTTAATTTAATGAGCTCGATATGACATAAGAGTAATTAGAAGGAACAAAAAATATATTAGTCAGCTATATAAATGCATTACATGTTTTTAGTAGAAATTTAGGAGGCCATTATTTAAATTTATGTCCAAAATTATTTTTTTACCAAAAATACAAGAGGGTGGGAGGATTTTTGAAAAGTCAAAGGAACCACCCTATTGCCAACAATGAGGGAATTTCAAAGGTAGAAACTAGAAGTCTAGAAACCATCAAGGCCTAGAGACTAGGATAGTAAGGAAAGTACAAGGTTGGAAAGAACTATTGCTTTTATTGTTTTTTAAAGCAAGATGAGAAATGCTGATGAAGACGATAGCACAAGCTACCCAGATCTCAGCCCACCCCTCCCTCATCACTGATTCACCTCTTCGATTGCCAGCCATGCATTAACGAGCTTCGATCTTGACAACCGACCGTAGGCCATGCTCCACCAGGCTTTCCAACACACTGGCTGCCACCACCAATCTCCGATCTAGACGACACCGACCACCAGCCCACTCCACTCCACCCCCAAACCCACCCGATTTGACCGTCGCCGCCTCCATCCACTCCGATTCTCTCTTTCTTTATCTCTCTGTCCCTCAATCTCTCACTTTTTCTTCCCCCTCTCACTGAGTTTGTGAATAAATGATGTTTTTGTTTTGATTTTTGTTTCTTGTGTTGTTTATATATTTTGATTTTCTGTAATAATATTTGTTTGGATCCTAAGAAAATGTGAGAAACATGATAAAAATGGGTTTTCTAGAGTATTTTCAACAACACAACCAAACACTAGAAAATATTTTCCAAAGCATTTTTTGGAATGCAACCAAACACTTGAAAATATTTTCATTTCTTGAAAATATTTTCACTTAAAAATATTTTACGTTCAACCAAACACAACCTAAAATCCAAATTCAGAAACTTCTGAGTGTAAAATCCAAATACCCCCAAGTTTCATAAGGTAAAATCTAAATTTTGAAATTTTAGGGTGTAAAATCTAAACATCCCAACTTTAAGAGTGTTGTTTACAATTTAGCCTACTTTAAAATTTAATTTACTTGTAATAGTAGTCAAATGCACGTTATTCTCATTTACGAGAGGCTTTACTTAAGTTGAAAGTTCAAGAGGAAATTGAGAGGGAAAAAAGGGCTACAACTCGAGCGTTTACTTATTCCATTAGTCCACTTTCTATAATAATAATTATTATTATTATTATTATTATTATTATTATTATTGAAGATGATTGATAGGCTTAAAAAAGGAAGAGAACAAACAGGAACAAAGTAGAAGAAATAAATATACTTTGTCAAACTCCTTTTTTTTTTGTGGCAAAACTATACTATTGGTCCCTAAAATTTATCATGTGAGCGCAATTAATCCTTCAAGTTTCAAGCAAGCGCTATTAATCCCTCAAGTTTTAAAAATATGTGGTACTAGTCCTTTGGTTAACTTCATTTAGAAGTATTACTTACGTGGTTAATGGAATGCTGAATTGTTATTTTTTTTAATGATGTGGCATTTTTAATAGAAAATTACAAAATTATTTACAACTGGTACATATTTTACAGTTTATTGCAAGTGCTTTTACAAACTGATGAGTGGCATGTGAGTCATTATGTTTTTTTATTTTGCTAAAAAAATCTTAGACTCTCCAATATCTTCCTGTGACCCAAGCACTTCATCTTCCTTTACAGCCATTCTCCCAACCACTGTGGCTGCAGCTGCCGTCATTATCATCACCGCTCTTCCTCTGCCATAGCGACTCCTCCAAATGGCCTTCGTTGCCACTGTAGTAGCCAACACAAGCTCTGTCCTTCGCCATTCTCCATGAATGTCCATCGACTGCTTATCTCCTAAAGATCTTTATGTTTCTTTATTCAGATTTGTTTCCAAAGGATCCATAAATAGCTTGAAAAAATGTTTAAATTTGTTTCATTATAAATCTTCAAATGTTTGATGTATTATATTCAAGTTTTATTTTCCTTAAAAAAATTTGAAAAAAAATTGGTCCTTTTTCTTTCTCTACAATGAACCAATGGTAGTCACTGTGGGAATCTTTGTTGCCTATCACTTTTGTTGCTCTCAAAATATTTGTTGGTTTCTTGCTCCTGACACTAGACCACTCTCGTTAACAAGAGAGGATTTGTGGCCAATCAATTTAGATTAGAAAGAGAGTTACGTAAAAGACTTTGTATCCTCAAAGGCGGTTCTCTTCAACTCATATCTGGATTTTTGTTAAGAGAGTTTCTAGTAAATTATTGTTGGCTTTGAGGTGGTCGGGCTACTTGATTAGAAAATTGGAAAATGGTGAAGCGAAGAAAGGGAAAATAAGGAAGGAGAGATTGAGGGGCCGAAGCCAATCCTCTTTTTTTTTTTGGCATAAGAATTAATAAAATCCAATTAAAGATTACATGGCAACTTTATAATTAAAAAGCTGATATGGCATAGGACGCTTAAGTTGTCACGTAGTTTATAAGTGCAAGCAGTAAAATAATAAATGTCACGTCACTTTTCTGTTAGCCACATAAACAATATTTTTAACAGAAATTAGCCGAAAGACTAGCACCACTCATTTTTTAAACTTTAAGGATCAATAGTGTTTATTTGAAACTTAAGGGACCAATTGCGCTCACAGAGTAAACTTTAGAAACCAATAGTGTAGTTTCGTCCTTTTTTTTCCTAACATTATCAAACATAATTTTTGACAAATGATATACCAAAATAATTTTTTTTGGAAAACAATACTTGTCATAATTTTTTCTACAACTTAATAATATGTACAATTTTGATTGATAAATCATCACTTTCAAATAGACCCACATTTTTTTTTCAGCATTTATAGTCACTTATGTCCTAGTCGTGACACAAAAATATATCTACAACTTTGTCATATCCAAAATGAAATTTTATGGTTCACTCAAAATATAAATGAAATTTTGTGACAACATCAAAATTAATTAATTTAATCATTTTTATTTGTCTATGAAAATGAAACATACAATTAATTTATTAATAAATAGATTTAATAGAGTGCGAGAAGTGTACCTTGACATCCATCAACAAGATAGGGATTTCCTTCAAAGCCGGAGTCGCAAGAACATGTAAAAGTTGAACTCATATTACCCAATGACGAAGAACGATTTGCAAACTGACAGGTTGAGTGAGATGAATTACTTCCCATTACAAGAGAAGATAAGTTTGCATTTATTTCCCAATTTAATACCACCGGAACGTGAGACATTTTTTGGACTTCAAAGTGGCTTGTTAAATTTTCCTCGAACCACTTCTGATCTACTAAGAAGGCATACTTGCAATCTTCGGTTCTTTCAAAAGATGCTCTGCCCATTGACTGTATATTTGTGGTAAACACATCGAGATCTGAAGGGATTGTAGTTTTGCAACAGCCGATGCCATTGCAGCTACTGCCGTTTGACTGTATGGTGTCTTTTTCACAAACGGACATGCACCCACCATATATACTTAATGAGCTATTTGAGCCATCACTGGATAGAAGATAAGCCACGTTGGCACAACCCATGGCAACGAATATGTTTCTCAATTTTGAGAAGACAAAGGGACTTGATGCTAAGCTCACATTTGGTGTGCTACGACCATAAGGACACCACCATGACATAGGATAGTTGACGCGAAGTGTGCCCTCTAATGAAATGTCCAGCACCTCCAGATCTAATTTTCTCAAGAAAGGCTTGGTAGAGCCAAGAGTGTTGTTGCAATCTATCGCAAAGGAATCGTCAATGTAGCAACCAGGTTCAATTCCAAAAGGGTATGGAATTGTAATGTTCCCACAAACTGCTGCTGCTCCACTACATGAACTGTTTCCCAAACCCACTGCTTCTGTAAATACATTCATTGACCACAACAAAAACACCATTCCCACCGTCATACCCATCTCTCTCTCTCTCTCTCTCTCTCTCTCTCTCTCTCTCTTTCTGATGATGATGAGTATCAGTGTGAAACAGCAAGGCTAAGCCCTGACTTCTTATGATAAGCCACCACAAAATAAAAATAAAAATTCTAAATATTTCTATGGAAATTGGATAGAAGACCAAAGTCAACATCGAAGTCAGCAAAAGACTAGCAGCCCATATTGACGCGTGGCTTTTAATCTGGTCACTTTAGTAGTGCATGTCCTATTAATATTAGGACTTTCTCTACCATATGTTGTGGCTAAGGGTGTCTGTAGGTTGAATTTGGTGGGTGAGTTTTAGTTAATAAATTTTATTAAAAAAAACTTAGATATGAGATATATAAACTTACGGAAAATGAATATATATATATATATATATATAGGTATGTTGGCTCAAGTTTTGGCAGTTTAAAAAACCTAACTCGCCAAGCAACTTGATCCATCACTTTAATAGTTTAATCTATCAACTTTGAAATAAATATCATATCCATGTGAGGGTAATGTGGAGCGATGCAAGTCGAGCGGTTTGAGTGAATTGAGTGGGTTATTGCACAATCCTAGTTGTGGCTAATAATATTGGAGATCACAAATCATGGCATTATTAACAATCAAGAAGCACTAAGAATATATGGTATAAACAAAAAAGAGAAGGGTACCCAAGTCTAAAATAATTAGAGTTTCCTTTTTTTTTCATGGGTATTTACTACTTACAATGTTTTGGACTTAAAGTCTAACTTCTGCCTATCAAAAAAAGAGCCCATTAGATATGAAAAGCTACCTTTTTTTAAGTTTTATTAGGCATGTTCATAAATCTGAGGAAAGCTCAAAAATCCATCAAAGACTTAAAATCTGTTTGTGTTATTTTATTATAATTTGATGATTTCTAAACTATGGTTTCAAGTTATAAGAATATTTCCTTTCAAAAAAAAAAAAGTTATAAGAATATGTTTAGGAATGAGCTCTAGTAGAGCAGATAATAGGAGGACAGATACAAGGCAACACGTGTATTTCTGCTTGTTGAACATGGTAGCTGTGCTTGTTGAACATGGTAGCTGTGTTTGTTGAAGTGGTCAATCACTTCTTTTACAACAAAATGATAAAAATATCTAAAGTTTTGTTAACTGGAGTCGGGCAGCACCGGTAAATGAGCCATGGGCCCACTTGCTAAGGAAAATGGTAAAAAATAACTTTTATTTCTGGCGTGAAAATTGGTTTCTTTGTTGAAGTGGTAGGTCTTTCCCTACATTTTCCTCAATTTCACTTTTTTTTTTCATTCCCACAATGTTTACATTATGTCATCTTCCAATTTTTATCCTTTTTTTTTTTTTTCACCACCATATCAAACTCGACTCTAAAAAAGAATATCAAACTCAGCTTTCTTTCACTTTTACATTATCAACCCACTTCAAAAAAAAAAAAAAAAAAAAAAAAAAAAAAGACGAATATAAGTTCAAATGTTCAATGAAAAATTAAACAATTATTTTATAAGAAGTTACAATAATTTTATTTTATTAAATTTGTAAGGTCACGTTTTTCAAGCCAGGCCCAAGATGCTTGGGACCTTAGACCAATAAACCTGGTACAATGAATTTGTAGAGAGTGGGCCAAAGAGTTAGACTTTAGTGTATGGACAACGGTAATCATAGTGTTCTTCATGGATCGAGTTTACCTGAGGGGATTGCTCCTCGACACGATCCAGGGAGCTTTTTTTGGTGCCTCTGGTGTGATGGGGGGTCTCAGCCCCACCCTTCTGTCTCCTTCCCCCCCCCCCCCCCTTTCTATAGTAGTTTTTCTTCTTTTGAATGGGGTTCCTTGGGTAGGTACTTGTTCCATCAACCCTCCCCTCCAGTTATTGGGAGTGGTTGTAAAGGCAGAAAATCATGGCTATGTCAGGCACAAGGCACTGAATGCAGTCATGACAGCTTTTCCCTTTGACATTTCCATTTTCTCTGCTGTCCTTTTCTGCTTTAGTACTTTTCCTGTTCTGTGGAATGATTTGGAGTGTCACTACCAGTGGTAGGTTGTCTCCTTTATCCTCGGCTATATCCATGCCAAGGAGGATTCTCCACATCGTCGAGGAGGGGTTTTCCTTGGGCTGGACCCTTGGCCCAACGTAGACATTGACATAGGCTTACTGGTCTTTTACCCCTTACAATAGTCCCTCAAAATCCTGCTGTCCGGCTTCTCGAACGGAGAGGAGGGTTTTGGTGTCATCGAGCCTCTGTCACGGCTTGCCAAGTCTTGTCCTCCATTTAATGCCAGAGCCTCTTTGCTTGCCTGAGGCGCGTTCCTGGCTATGAGACATTCTTTTAGTCTATCCAAGCCGCGTTCTTGTCGTTTCGGTATACGAGGCGCGCTTTAATTAGGGCCCTTTCACGAGGTGACATAAATCCAACGGCTGAAGACTACTTTGTAATTTGAGCGAGATTTATCTCGTTTGTAATTCCTTATTGGAGATTTGGGGCAAATTGATTGCCTCCAGATTTGTCCCCTATATAAGACACACGGTGGGAGATCATCCCCCTTTATTCACAAACCCTTGAGTGTTTCAAGTTTCTAACTCCCCAAATGTTTCCAAAATCCCCACTATTAGAATGACTGAGATTTAGGGAGTGAAATGGTCATGGTTAGGGTGAGGGTGAAGGAACAAAACCCCTTTCAGAAGCCTTGGATGTCTCTGAGATTTAGAATGGCCCGGTTAGGGCAAGGGAGGCAAAGGTTGAAGATATTTCTCCCCCTCGACTGGACAAGAAAGGAGTCTCTCTTCCTTTAGCCAAAATCCGAAGCAGGTGTAGGTCGCATCAGATTTTTGGTGCGACACAATTGGGACTTTCATCCGGTGCCGTGTGTCACGCATGCGAGGGTTCGGGTTTCCCATCGCCGGTACCATCCATACTTGTTCGATTGCTGCTAGAGCAATACTTGCTTGATTGCTGCTAGAGCAAGTATGGGGATTTGGCATTCCTGCTTCTTCTTCTCTTCCACCACCGATACCATCCAGACTTGCTTGGTTGCTGCTAGAGCAAGGTCGTGGATCAGGCGCTTCCGCTTCTTCTTCTCTTCCACCGCCGGTGCCATCCATACTTGCTCTATTGCTGTTAGAGCTAGATTGAGGATTCATTGTTCCCGTGTGCCCCCTTTTTTCTTTTTTTTTAAAAAGTTAGCTTCTGATATAGGCTTGTCTAAGTCTTTTCATGTACATTGTACTTTTCATTTATCTAATAAAAAAGTGATTTTATTTCATTTTGCGTATCCTTTCTTTCTTGCAATAATTGTTTTATGAATGGATGTGCTGGTGTCTTTTCTTCCGAATAGTACTTAGAACTGATGCCATTGATGGTAAAGAGTCGTCACTTTGAACCTATCAAAACTGACGGGTACAGCAATGCTGACTTTAAGTAGGTTAATTATATGAGACTAACCGGGAAAAACAACCACATGTTCTGTGCTGCGAACAGAGTGACCGCCCGAGGACATGTAACCTAAAGTAGGCTATCCAAGGGGATCATCGGGTAATAGGGGTTTTTTTTTGTTTTTTTTTTTTTTGTTTTTTCACGTTTCTGACGATATTTATAGCTTTAACTTGCTTTAGGCGTTTGGTCCAAGGACCGAGGCATGGTTGAACTTAGCTTGAACGTTTAGAAAGGTAACATTGCGTGTTAGTTTCCACAAAGCCTGAGGTCCGAGGATCATGCAAGACTTTCGTCTCGTCTAGGACTTAGGTTTTTGGAGTGTCTAGTTTTCCCATAGTTTTGAGTCCGTGGACCATGCAAGACCTTGGTTCTGTCTAGCACTTAGGCTTTTGGAGTGACTAGTTTCCCCATAGGTTTGAGTCCGAGGACCATGCAAGGCCTTGGTTCTGTCTAGCACTTAAACTTTTGGAATGACTAATTTTCCCATAGGTTTGAGTCCGAGGACCATGCAAGACCTTGGTTCTGTCTAGCACTTAGGCTTTTGGAGTGTCTAGTTTTCCCATAGGTTTGAGTCCGAGGACCATGCAAGACCTTGGTTCTGTCTAGCACTTAGACTTTTGGAGTGACTAGTTTCCCATAGGTTTGAGTCCGAGGACCATGCAAGGCCTTGGTTCTGTCTAGCACTTAAACTTTTGGAATGACTAATTTTCCCATAGGTTTGAGTCCGAGGACCATGCAAGACCTTGGTTCTGTCTAGCACTTAGACTTTTGGAGTGACTAGTTTCCCATAGGTTTGAGTCCGAGGACCATGCAAGGCCTTGGTTCTGTCTAGCACTTAAACTTTTGGAATGACTAGTTTCCCATAGGTTTGAGTCCGAGGACCATGCAAGACCTTGGTTCTGTCTAGCACTTAGGCTTTTGGAGTGTCTAGTTTTTCCATAGGTTTGAATCCGAGGACCATGCAAGACCTTGGTTCTGTCTAGCACTTAGGCTTTTGGAGTGACTAGTTTCCCTATAGGTTTGAGTCTGAGGACCATGCAAGACCTTGGTTCTGTCTAGCACTTAGATTTTTGGAGTGACTAGTTTTCCCATAGGTTTGAGTCCGAGGACCATACAAGACCTTGGTTCTGTCTAGCACTTAGGCTTTTGGAGTGTCTAGTTTTCCCATAGGTTTGAGTCCGAGGACCATGTAAAACCTTGGTTCTGTCTAGCACTTAGACTTTTGGGGTGACTAGTTTTCCCATAAGTTTGAGTCTAAGGACCATGCAAGACCTTGGTTCTATCTAGCACTTAGGCTTTTAGAGTGTCTAGTTTTTCCATAGGTTTGAGTCTGAGGACCATGCAAGACCTTGGTTCTGTCTAGCACTTAGGCTTTTGGAGTGACTAGTTTTCCCATAAGTTTGAGTCTGAAGACCATGCAAGACCTTGGTTCTGTCTAGCACTTAGGCTTTTGGTTTGACCCTCAACTTCTTTCTCCGGAGGGGATTCAGCGGATTGGACTACTAGGCCCGCGAGAATTAGCCCCTTGTCAAGTGCACGGGGCACACATCTGACGTCAGAAGCCCCTAGGACCATGTTTCGCTTAGCAACCCTTCCCGCATAATCAACGCTTCGAAGTGTGGACTTGAGTAGAAGCTGAGTTACAACAATGACGGTGTGTTTTAAGAAATAATGGGGAGGCTTTCGTGTAGCTTGTACCTCCGCCACAATGGTCTTCCTGAGGGACGCCTACTGGCAGAAGCTTGATCCCACCGTGATTAGCCGTTACACTTGCTAATGCACAAGCTCTTCCCATAGATGGCACCAATTGTAGGGTCACGTTTTTCAGGCCAGGCCCAAGATGCTTGGGACCTTAGACCAGTGAGCCTGGTACAATGAATTTGTAGAGAGTGGGTCAAAGAGCTAGGTTTTAGTGTATGGACAACAGTAATCACAGTGTTCTTCGTGGATCGAGTTTACCAGAGGGGATTGCTACTCGGCACGATCTGGGGAGCTTTTTCTGGTGCCTTTGGTGTGATGGGGGGTCTCAACCCCACCCTTCTGTCTCCTTCCCCCCCCCCCCCTTTTTATAGTAGTTTTTCTTCTTTTGAATGGGTTCCTTGGGTAGGTACTTGTCCCATCAGCCCTCCCCTCCAGTTGTTGGGAGTGGTTGTAAAGGCAGAAAAGCATGACTATGTCAGGCACAAGACACCGAATGCAGTCATGGTAGCTTTTTCCTCTGACATTTCCATTTTCTCCGCTGTCCCTTTCTGCTTTAGTACTTTTCCTGTTCCGTGGAACGATTTGGAGTGTCACTACCAGTGGCAAGTTGTCTCATTTATCCTCGGCTATATCCATGCCGAGGAGGATTCTCCACATCGCCAAGGAGGGGTTTTCCTTGGGCTGGGCCCTTGGCCCAACGTAGACATTGACATGGGCCTACTGTTCTTTTACCCCCCACAAAATTCATAACAAGAGCTAGGCAGCACATGTTAATGAGCCAGCTGCTGGGCCCCACTTGTATAGGAAAATAGTACAAGTTAACATTTCAGATGGTATTTCTTTAGTGAGAAAATTCTGGGTGAGATGGGCTTATAACTTAAAACCAAAAAATATAAAAGTTATATCTAAAAAAATAAATAAATAAAAATAAAAAGTCAAGACTCAAGTCAAGATAAAGCCATTTGATTTTGCAGAATCTGCATCAATTTTAAATGAATCTCACTAACAGTTCTCGAAACCCAAAATGTCCATCAATGCAAAACATTAAAAGATTCTAACAAATTGACAAAGTCCCAATAAAGTAGACGAATTTGTTATTGAAATGAACAAACATTATGTGGTCCTTTGAAAGAGAATATAGACTCCATTAATATAGCTCAATAATGTCTAGCCACAACATGGTACTCCACAATAGCATCCCTAGAGGTAAGATTGAAAAAATGTGTCTTTGCTTGCACAAATCCACATGCTAACCGGAAAGCACCAATCCCACCTATAATTGGCATCTCACGGACTGGATGAAACATTGCATTCCTGCCCCAAATAGTGAGACTACTACCGTTGAATTTCCCAGTTGTGAAAACAAGTTCATGGCCGAAAGTAGGCCTACAATTCTTGTTGGCCAGCGAACCCATATAGACTTTGAGCTCGATCCACAAGCATGGAGATGGGTTCAGGCCCTTCTGTTAATGGGTCATCAAAGATGTTTAGTAGTCCGAACAAGTTGGGCGATTTCTTAGTCATTGATGCTTCAGCTACTTCCACTGCACTTGGGTTTTTGCCTGATAGTGTGTCATGAAAGTAAAAGTGGAGCCTAGAGACTTTCTCTTTGGCATGAGTTTGAACATTCTTCTCCCACAAGGTTATAAGGGCATCACATCAGGTGTGTCAAATGCCAAATTTTTGACATTTGACACACCAAACACCAATATTCATGCTTTATGAGATGTTCCAAATCTCAAATTTTTTTGCAACGTGCTACAATGCAGTTTCATTTATGGAACTGCACTGTAGCATGTTGCAAATTTTTTTATTATTTGTTTATTCAAAAGGTGATAGTGTTGGTTTTAAATGCTTTAGTGTTGGTTTTTTTAATATTATTTTAATATTTGTATATATTATTTTAATGTATAGAATTGAAGAATAGAAGATGTGATGTACACTGAATTGTAAAATGGTGGGTTAAAATAATAAAGTAGTCTTTTTGATGTATCAAAATAGCATTTTTTTTTGCAACTCCTGATGAGAATGCTCCAATTTCAAATGTTTTTAACTTTCTCTCAGCATACAATTATACATAAATCAATCCTAAAATATCAAAATCAAATTGAGCTATTTACTCATAGTTCACACCCAGAAAAAATATGCACTATAACAAAAAAGAATAGTCGCAATTGAAACTTTAAATGCTTTTGTTTATATGGCTCAAATCGACTTAAGATCACCAACATTTGGTCAAAGTGGTACCTTGCAAGGTACATAATACCTAGGGGTTGAAGGCGGGTTCAAGTTTAGGAGGTTGGACGGTAGTATATGATCATTTCTAACCAATACATACATATACATAAATACACACACACACAGGATGTGTGCCGTAAATGTCAAATTAGTCCTTGGAGTTCCATTTTTAATAGTTTTGTATGCCATTTTGTTAAAATGAGTCAATCGAGTTCTTCGTCCAAATCTATTAGCAAATAAAGCCATTTTAAATATCATTTATAATTTGTTTTAAATAATACTTATCAAACAACAGGTCTATCAAATGACACATCTAATGCATTCAGCCAAAAAAAAAAAAGACTTTTAGTCTTCTATAAGTTATTGACTTTTTTCAATTAAAAAAGAAGAAGAGGGAAATCCACAACAAATGCAAGAAAAGGCAATTGAAAACTGTTTAATCAATGGAAAGTGCAACAATAGAAACTTCCAATTTCAAGAAAATGCAATCGTGCAGTGGGTGCTCGAACTACAAGGAGAGGCCTTGGACATGTATGGTATATGGGATCGACCATATTATGACTATTTTAACTCTCTTAGGCACATAGAATGCTATTGACACCAATAATTTGAAAGGCATATCATTTTATCCATATAATACTAATGGATTCTTATAATACCAAAATGCAGACTTTTTGCTATATTGTACAACCATAAGAGCGTAAAGTTAATCCACCTTAAGAACTAATTCCATGAAATGAGTTTTATAATACACAAAAAAAAAAAAAAATAAAAGAAAAAGAAAAGAAGAAGCTAAAGATATAGCATCACAAGATGAAACTAAATAAATACAGCAACAAAAGCTTTTACTTCAACCTAATTAAAAAGATAATAGTAGGCGGGAGCCAAAAGATGAAGCTACACCATTGTCCGCACCTAACATTGTTGATGTAAAAACATCATCTCATTGCTCGTGCATTTCAATTTTGACATATTCAACCTCTTTTGTAGTTTTGTTGAACATTAGGAGTTTTTTGCAGTGTTTGGACTACCTCCAACTACATTGCAACTTCTTTCATTGTAGTTCGTTTCTTCCCATTCAAGTTCAAGCACATTTTTGCAAGATTTGCAACTGCTATGACTTATTCTACTTTAGTGTCAGTCATAACTCTAGCATCAATAATATCAAACAAATTGTTCTCCTCCATTGAATGAATGAAATATGTGGCTAAACTTCTGTTTTCTTGTGTCCTTGTAGAAGAAATTGCTTTTTCTCTAGTTAGGAGCTCAACAAGGAAAATAACAAAACTACAAACATCACTCTTTTCTATAAACTGACTTGATTGGAAATACTTAGGGTCCAAATATCCAAAAGTGCCCTATACTGCTGTGGTTAGTTAAGTTTGATCAACAGCAATGGATCTTGAAGTCCCAAAATTTGCTACTTTGCTCTGTACTTATCATTTAAGAGAATGTTTGTAGTCTTAATGTCTCGATGGTAAATGGGTGTAGAAGCTACTGAGTGTAAGTAGAAAAGAGCTCTTGCAACTTCTGTAGCAATTCGTAAGCGCATATCTCATGTTGCTAGAAACTCCTCATTTCGGTCATAGAGATATTGGGATAGAGTTCCATTAGGAATGAATTCATAAACTAGCAGAGGAGCTTCAGTCTCCAAATGACAACCAAGTAGTTTAACCACATTCCTATGGTTAATTTGTGAAAGAATGACAACTCCATTAACGAATTCTTTGAGTTTTCCTTCATCAATTACCTTGTACTTTTTTATTGCAACAATTTTCCCATCTATCAACATACCTTTTATAAATAGTGCCTTGTCCTCCTTGACCAAGAATTCTATTCACATTAAAATTATCAGTGGCCTTTTACAAATCCTTTGAATTAAACAATTTGGTGGTTTTCTCAACAGTCACTTCACTTGAAGACAATTGTTGTTGTAATAATAAACCATTGCGTTTGAAGAACTTCTCCTTGCACTTAATATTCTTCCTTTTTTACCACTTTGTATAACCACCATCCACCAATAAATAGAAATAATAGCCCAATGCCTATGCTAATACCTGCTTAACACAATGAAATGAGAAAGATTACTCCTAGTAAAGCTTATAATAGTTTTGAATAAAATAGTGACAACTTCTTTGAACGCCAAAAGGCTGGACAAACTATTTTGTGACAAAAGTATGTTAACTTACATTGACAAGTAATAATCAAAGAAAATGAAGGATAAAAGGTAGTAATCAAAGAGAATGATAATCTAAAAGTGAGTCGTAGATGGAGGATAAAACACAATAGAAAAGAAAAGACATTAGTTTCTAAAGGTTCCGATATACCTCAAATCAAGACCAATCACTTAAAGTCTTGTGATTTTTTTGTATTTGATTCACCACCAGCAGACGTTGCTCTACTATTGAGCTTAGATGCTGCTAGAATGCTGTATGAGCGTAGCATAGCTTTTGTTTCTGGTTCTTAGTTAATGAAGTATTTCCTTTTCACCAAAAAAAAAAAAAAAAAAGCATAGTTTGGCACTATTGTATTTAATGAGGAGCAAGACTTGGGTACAATACTTAGGTGCTGTTTCTTAAATTCCTTTTTTAAAATTCTATCATGTGGATTTTTTATCATAGAATGAAAGTATATTTTTTAGTTAAATAGTCACATGGCTAAATCTTAAAAGAGAAACCTAAGGAACAGCACATAAGATTCTATACCTAAGTTTTGTCCTTTAATGAAAATATAGAGAAAGTGAGTGATGATTGATGAATAAGGCATTAAAATCGTCAGTTCTATATTGATGATAAAGACAACATTTAACAACATAAATAAATATCCCGTAATCGATGAAATACAATGAAGCCACCGGAAACGTTACAACTAACTTAAAGACACCTTAATAAAGGGTCTAACAGTTACAAAGAAGAAGGCTATATAAGCCACCTTCTGAAAGCATGAAAAGGTACACAATCTCATGAATCACTTGAATTCCTTTTTAGAAAATTACACAACAATCCTAAAGTCTAACTTAATCATCAAAGGATTATTGGCAGGCACCACCTTGGTGTCATCATTTTAGTGTTCCATTGCTTACTTACAAGTCTAGTTCAGTTTCCCACTCAATTTAGGCGAAGAGTTCAATTGACAATCACATGTATCATTAGTTTGGCACCATCTATGAGAAACGCAAAACATCTTTTTTTGCTGCATACTAGTATGCAGTAATTGCTGCATAATGGGTTATGTGGCAGCAAAAAGATTGCATATGTGTCCAAGGGCCCACTTGATCATGTGCATTGCACATGACCCTTGTACACATATTGCTTTCTTTTTGCAATCACATAACCCTTTATGAAGCAATTGTTGTATACTAGTATGCAACAAAACCTTTTCCTTATTGAGTGGGAGTGGAATTGGGGAGAAAATGGTGGGTCCAAGAGTTTTTTCTCCATGCCCAACAAAATTCTATCTTCCTAAATTGGGGAGAAAATATAAGCAATTTTGCTTAAGCCTTGTTAATTACTTCTGTACCCTCAACTTTAATGTTATCTCTCTCTCTTTGCTTTGCTTCTTTTTTTTTTTTTTTTTTTTGATCTTTTTCTTTCTTTCCTGCTATGTTCCATTCTTCTTTTGTGTTCCTCTCTTTTTATTGACGTCATTTCCTGCCTCCCCCTCCTCCCTTTCTTTTTTTGATTGTTCAACATCAAATTTGTGCTTTTTTTTTTTTTTTTTTTTTGTTTTATAAAAACTATATTAATATAATAACAAAGAAAAATAAAATAATATAGGGAAAATTACAACTTACCCACCTATGGTTTGGCCGAAATTTAAGTTGCCTACCTGTGGTTTGAAATTTGGCACTTTACCTAACTGAGATTAGTTCAGTTAAAGTTCCGTAACCCACCTATGGTTTTTCCATTATAAAAAAACTTTTAACATCAAATCTAAAGGCTAGGATGAGGAAAAAGAGAAAAAGAAAAAAGAAAAAAGAGAATTTCACTGTTGATTGTTTACAAGAAAATTGGTGAGTGTCAAAGCCTAATAATTTTGGAAGAATAGATGAATTTGTGAACATAGAATAATTAACTAAAAACAAAAAAACAAAAATTGTTGCTATGATTTAACTAAAAGAAAAAACTTAAGTATTGTTATTAAATAAACACACTAAAATTTTGTCCATGTGAATGCTCTAGCTGTCTTGCAACACACTCATCTAATTTTTATTTATTTTTTAATAGTTAGAAATCAGTACCTAAGGAAGTGCCATCAGACCACTTGGTAATTGGCGACATATTTGATTTGAGAATAGAAAATCACGAATATTCAATCCAACTTCACTTCAGCGAACCTAGCTTCATTAGTGCAAGTAGATGCTTGGGTGTGGGTTTCTGTGAAATTTTCAAATTAGTTACAAATTGAATTTTGGTCTGATTTAGGTATGGGTTTCTTTCAATATGTTTCTGAAGTTTTTTTTTAACCATCAAGCCGTAGGACTGACTTATTCCCTCTCGAGTTTCTTGTCAAATTTTTTTTTCAATGCCAAGAGAAGGTATCTTCAAACCCTAGCTTTTTGATCTGTTTTATGTTATATTTTGATGTTAAAAGTTTTTTTCTAACGGAAAAGCCATAGGTGGGTCACAGAACTTTAACAGAATTAACCTCAGATGGGTAAAGTACTAAATTTCAAACCAAATGTTGGCAACTTAAATTTCGGCCAAATCACATGAGGGTAAATTTTAATTTGCCTAATAATATAATATGAGTAATGTATTAATTTTTATAAGATGTAATTTTAATTGATAATAAGTAATATTTTCCTTATTTAATGTAATAAGGACATAAGAGTAAATTCATATAAACTAAATTTTCCATCTTCTCACTTTTCTCCTCAACTAAACAAAATAGTTTTTTATGTAATTTTAATTGATAATAAGTAATATTTTCCTTATTTAATGTAATAAGGACATAAGAGTAAATTCATATAAAATACCTTTTCTATCTTCTCACTTTTCTCCTCAACCAAACAAGATAGTTTTCTATCTCTCCTCTTTTCCAACCCCAACGAAACACCATGAGAGAAAATTAAAATCTATTTATCGTCTCTCCATTTTCTATCATCTCACTTTTTCACCCCTTCTCTATTTTCTATCTTTTCACTTTTTCACCCTAACCAAACAGACCCTAACTCTTGCACTTTCAAATTAAGTTTATTGGGATTATTGTGAGGTTCTAACTTGAGTGTTGGAGGATCTTTGGCTAGCACCATATCAATGCACTCTAAAAGTGTGTTCTTTCTTCTAAGTCTTCCAGATCTCGTTTGGATGATCGGCTCATTGATTTTCTTGATTTCATCACTATTGCTTATATGAAAATAAACAACAAAACTACATTATTAGTCTTTGTAGTTTACCCTGTATGCAATTGGTCCCTCAAGTTTCAAATGAGTGCAATTGATCCCTCAAGTTTTCAAGATGAGCAATATAAGTCCTTTGGTTATCTTTCGTTAGTGGTGTTGCTTACGTGACTAACGGAATAATGACTTGGCATTTTTAAATGATGTGGAATTTTTTTATATTAAAAACTTACAAAATTAAATTTACACATAAGAAAGAAACTAGATCCATTCCAATTCAAATCTTTATCCTAACCCAGTACAAAAAAAAACTCCATTTGCAATCTAATTTATTCATCAATACAATATTTACAATCACCAACAGCAAGAGTACCCGCACTTCAAGGCCTACTTGCACTTCACCCATGGTGGGTCGATGTTTTTCATTGTATGGATTTAAAGATAATTTCAACGTAATAAAACAACTCAATTCGCACAATTCTTAACATCTTGAGCTGCATTAGATAATTACAAAAAAATTAAGAAAAAGATTATTCATCAAACAAAGCTTAAAAACACAAAAAACAACAAACTTATTTCCCAACAGCCAAATACCCAAAACCCAAATTCTTTATTCTTTATTTGCCCTCACTTTCCCAGCAACCAAATAGAAAAACAAACATATAAAATATAAATTCCCTAAGAGTTCAAGAATCCCACAGATCTACTACCCTACCCAATCCCTAAATCCAAACACCACAAATCAAAAACACAAACAAAAA
The DNA here is from genome assembly GCF_001633185.2 of Quercus lobata. Lineage (NCBI taxonomy): Eukaryota > Viridiplantae > Streptophyta > Magnoliopsida > Fagales > Fagaceae > Quercus > Quercus lobata. The sequence continues at coordinate 39,823,248 of NC_044905.1, read as the reverse complement.
CACAAATTCATAATCACAATTATACCTTTTTTTCTTATCAAGGGGCTTGAGTATAAACTCTGAGACCTCATTCACAATACTCGCATGATTTGAGAAGCTCCCAGATATCTTCAATCTTGTACATTGGAGTCACCTTGTCCTCATCCGACTTGGCATTGTCGATCATTCTAGACCTCTAGTACCTTGTCCTTGAGCCGAACGTTGACCCACCATGGGTGAAGTGCAGGTAGGCCTTGAAGTGCAGGTATTGTTGCTGCTGGTGACTATAAATATTGTATTGATGAATAAATCAGATTGCAAATGGAGATTTTTTTGTAATGGGTTAGGATAAAGATTTGAATTTGAATGGGTCTAGTTTCTTTCTTTCTTGGTGAAAACACCATTTTGGTCCTTATATTTTGATGTCACAGTCAATTTGATTCCTATATTTTGATAACAGTCAATTTAGTTCTTGTTATTTTGAATTAACAGTGAATTTGGTCCCTACCGTTAATTGATTAATGGAAAATGCATATGTGGCGAACGGTGTGCATTGTTGGCACACTTGGAGCCTATGTGGCCACTAAAATAATAATAAAACTTTTTTATTAACTTCAAACAATTCCACGTCAGTAATTGATTTATTAATTTTAAAGAAATTATTAAAAAAAATTAATTCAGATTTGAAACACCCTAATCTTAAACCGAACCCCGAAAATCAAACCCAAATCGATTTTCACAAATCTCAGTTCTTCACTTTAGGAATCTAGGCCAACCAACCCAATTGAAAATTTATTATATAAATAATTGAAAATACTTATTGAAATTCACACACATTACAACGATAACGTTCTAAGAAATTCTCAAGAGCTAATTTTTCTCCAAGTCTACAAAGGCTACTCCAAAGTCCAAACAAGAACTTAGCCTCTGCTAAACCTGCCATGGAAAAATCACTCAACCCACTACTCCAAACAACTCAGTCGATTCCTTAACGGAAAGCATCAAGGCCTTGATGGGCCCCTCATCTTCCACTCGTCCAATAGCTTAAAGAAAGAGTAGTGATTAAGTTTAGATTTCAACGTTGAGGTTTTGGCTTTGTGTAATTGTGTAGAAGAAGATTAGTGGGTAATGGGCATATGCTAGTTTCTCTCTCTCCACGCTTTTGGATTGATTACTTGATTGAATTTTTTGGATTTGGGGTTTATTTGGTAGTGGATTATAGATGGTTGAATTTGGACTGTGGATAGCTACAAGGAGATGGGAAAGAGAGACTGGTACCATTGCAAGAAAGAGAAATTGTAGATTGAGGTTGAGCCACACAATGGTACGATACGATTCACAATAAAAAAGTAGGGAATCAAAAATCAAAAATCGATTCACGATACGATTGTACGATTCAATATGATACACGATACCAAAAAAAAAAAAAAAAAATCAAAAATCGACTTACAGTATGATTCACAATTTGACAACTATGTGTATAGGTGAGAATTGAAGAACTGAGATTCGTGAAAGTTGATTTGGGTTTGATTTTCTGGGTTTAGTTCAAGATCAGTGTATTTTAGATCTAAATTTTAAAAAAAATTAAATTGATAAATTAATTATTGAATTGTAAAGTGGTGGGCTGTGCTAGTAGAGTTGGGTTACTTCCTGTTGCACTAGGCCCAAGTTTTCTAGATAAGGGAGTTGAGACCGGTCCAACTGCAACTCAATTTGGTCCGAATTATGTGCAAACTATGCTTGATTTGCCAGGAACGTGCTTGCGGCAGGCAGAGCTGTTTCAAATAAGTTGTAGCTGACAGACATAATAACAAAAAATAAAATATCTGGCTACTTAGCAGGAAATGACCTAATGATCCCCAAACACAATCACAGTAATAATAATCACTTTTACAAAAAAGAAAGAACAAAAGGAAGCATATAGTAATATGTATGGGTTAATCAGAAGATGAAGAAATCAACTTAAATCTGGTCCACAGGAGCAAAACTAGAGAGGAAAGAACGTTTCTTCTCAACACAATTAATCTCTCAAGAAAGTCCTGCCGTGGAGATTAACTACCTTGAGGGAAACAGACCTGAATGGTTGATGCACAAGGGCTCCTTTTGGTTTTGACAGAGAGTAGGATTTCGTGAGGGGAGAGGGAATCAATCTACCGGTGCATGTCTACCGTTTTAACTCTTCCTCTATTTTTTTCTTGGTTGTTTTCTTTCTTTCCCTCACACTCGTTTCTTTTCTATTTCCTGGTCTCTCTTTTTGAATTCCTATTTCTTAGTTATGGTTCCAATTGTTGCTCTGTTTTTTGTTCACGGCAAGGTTCTCTTTTTATAGTGCTTGCCGTGATCGGATTTTACTGTTTTAGCCCTTAACCTCTTTTATCTAGTCTGGGTGTACTGGCCGACCACCACTGGTTCGTTTGTGTGCCACCCCCCATCACTGGACAAAGAAGGGTATTTTTGTTTGTTTGTCTACCGTGGCACCCTTTCCTGCTACGGTTTGGGTTCTTTCTCTCTCCCTATCCCTCATGGCATGTACCTAGTGGTTCCAACTCAGCTTGCTTCTTTTGGGTAGTATGTCATCCCAGCAGGACACTTCCCCTAAAAAAGCCTGAGTTGGAACCTCAAAAACAGATTTTCCCCCTTTCCCCACCACCAAACCATGCCCTCTTACCTTTGACCCACAACCTCACCATACCCTGTATTAGTTGGGTACAGGCTGGTGATGCTTGGGCCTTGCGCGTGTCTCCCTTCCATGTGTGTCCAAAATCTACCTGCTGGTCATTCGCTTGCCGTGGTCTGGAGGCTTGCCTGCATAGTCTACCGTCCGTTCCTTTTGACCTTTTATGTGAGCTGCTTTTCGATTTCCCGCTCTTCTAAGGAGCTGGGATTTATTTGATACTGGGCCTTATATTTCTTTCGGCCCATTTCTTGATTACCCTCATTTCCTGCCATATTACTCTGTCACTCCTACTGTAATGACTCAATCCTGCTGAGTCTCTTTAGGCCAGCCATTTACTCTTTCCCCCAATGGCTTGGTATGACCATTAGTTTTCCTACTTATGGGCTTCTATGTCCTTTTTGTCTTTCTCTTAGGTATCCTTGGCCCACTTACTTTCTTTGGGTTTCCATGACCCTTTTACTAACTCCGCATTCCCGTGGGCTTTTACTAACTTCATTGGACTTCCTTGGCCCAATTACCTTATTCTCATCCTTGGGGTTCATGGACCTGCCATTAACCCCTTACTTTCTTTGTTTGCATTATTTTGGCCCTACGGTGGCCCTTTCTCACTTTTCTCACTTTGTTTGCCATGGTTATGCTATTTCTCTCTTTCTGGGCTTCTTTAAGCCCACTTGCCTCTTTAAGGCTCATCTGTTTATTTCATGGGCCTGTGATCCATTATTCCTGCCACTTGGGCCTAATGATTTTGCCATCTATTTGCTAATTCTTTGCTGCCCTTGTCGTTGGGCTTTCTTCTTTCTACTTGGATTCTAAAAAATGACCCTCAACAACGTGGAAATGTTTGAAGTTAATAAAAAAGTTTTATTATTATTTTAGTTGCCACATAGACTCCAAGTGTGCCAACAATTTACACCATTTATCATGTAGACATTTTCTGTTAGTGAATTAACAGTAGGAATGAAATTGATTGTTAATTCAAAACAATAGAGACTAAATTGACTATTACCAAAATGTAATGACCAAATTAATTATAATCCCAAAAATGTAAGGACCAAAATGATATTTCCATTTTTTTTTTCTTATGTGTAAATTTAATTGTGTAAGTTTTTTAATAAAATGAAATTCCACACCATTTAAAAAAATGTCAAATCATCATAATATGACACTTGTAAACACAAGGAAATAATGGTAGTTAATTGCTACAAATAATCACCATTTCCATTGATATGTGTGTAGTTATGGGCTGGAAATAACTACCACTTGTGTCTATTAATAGAAAATGAATTCTACAAAGAAAATGGTCCTTGACCATCACAAAGACATGACAACAGAAAATTTCAGATCTCTATCAAGAAACTTTTATCTAGGCATGTCAGGTAATCCTTAGGCTTGTAGAAGATTTTAGGTTTGTAAGTTAATTTCCCTTGTACTTGTGTTCTTATGCAATCAAGAAAGTTGTAATCTTTTACATTTCTTGCTTGATAGTTTATATGTTGCACGGTCACGCCAAAATTGGCTAAGTACCCGTGTCCGACACGGGTACTGGTAAAACACGCCCAGAAAACTTACCCTCTCTTGCTCTGTTCTCTGAGTTCTCCCTCCTGTGAAGCCATTCCGCCCTTGCCAATGTTCTGCCGGTAAGCTTTAAAATTTGAATCGATTTTGGGGTTTGAGTCGTGATAGATAGAGAAAGTGAGACAGAGAAGATCAATCAAGAGAGAGAGGGCGGGATTGAGAGAGGGAAATCGATAGAGAACCACCGCCTATGGTGCTGGTGGCGAATATCGATGAGGGCAGAGCGCATAGCTTTCTGCCATGGCCTTCAGAGAGAGAGAGAGAGAGAGAGAGAGAATGTTCTAGATCAAAAAATATTGGTCCGGTTCTATTTACCTTTAAACCCAAACAACCAAGCCCGAATAGACATGACCCAACAACCCAACACATTCACACTAAAGCCCAGATTGAAATTTAACTCAACTCGAGCCAAGCCCACAACAAAAATATACCAACAGCCTAACCCAAAAAAAATTCTACTATATAAAATTCTCAAACCCAAAATCAGAATTTCCTAATAATAATAGTAATAATAATAGTAATAGTAATAAACCCCATGAGCACATAAATAATTACAAATTACTCCAAACCTCCTTGACATCATATAAATATTAATTTTAGATACGTTTTCAAGCATTTTTTTTTGTTACATAATTTTTAAACCGAAAATAAACATAAATTATGTCTAAAAATATTTAAATTACACATAAAATAAATATTAAGTAATTAATTAATAGTCATACTCTAGATGTGTTGTACCCTATACCCATACCCGTATCATACTCATACTCGTACTCGAATCTGCGTAACTTAGGATAATTTGTGCACTATAATATTCTTATTTTCACGTTAACTTGTGCATTTCTTCTAGTTTGTGCGCAAACACCTGTAGCAAAATCTGTAAATTTTTTAAGTTTATAAGAATTGAACATAATCTTGGACAAGTTTCGATGAGGACTTTCAAGGAAGAATCTGCTAATTAATGATAATAATTGTAAAAATTGTTCGAACTTCTTCAATGCAAGCACAACATCAATGCTTTAACATCCAATATGTTATAATTCCCTCATAAATTGATCCTAATTGTTAGTGTATAGTTTAGACTAGTTTAGCCCATTGGGCTTAGCCCAGTATACTGTACTTGTAATTTACTCCTTTTACTTGTACTGCACACATATCTAGCCTATATAAGGCTCTCTATTGTACATTATTATACACACATCAATATACATACTATTCAGTCTTTCTCACACTTTATATGCTTAACATGGTATCAGAGCCATTCCTCTGACTTTCTAGTTCCTGTGGACATCTCCGGCGTTCTTCTGCTGCCCTCGCCTTCATCCAGTAGCCACTGTCAGAAGCGAGTCACCGCCGTCACGCCCACAGTCCCAGCAACTCTCGGATCTCATTGTTCTGCTCATCCAACTGTCAAATCAAAGGCATTGACTGACAGAATAGAAAATCCCGAGCAAAACCCAACCAAGAACGGCCAGAAACCACTTCACACGTGCCGCCACGCGCCGCTTGAAGTTTCTGTCTCACGAGCACGCACTCCATGCGCCGCCACGCGCCGCCACTCGCTTACACGCGCAACCACGGGCCAGGCTAGACGTCTTCCACGCGCCCCACGCGCTCACACGCGCCCCACGTGCCAGCTTCGTTTCACGGACTGCCACGTCAGCCCTAGTGTGACGTCACACTGCCACGTCAGCACACGTTATCCGTTGACTTGACGAGACCTGACCGTTGACCGTTTACTTTGACTTGACCGTTGACTTTGACCGTTGACCGTTGACCAAGTCAAAATTTTTCAACAGGACCTGTCTTGCTCAGTTTTTCGCGTAGATTCTGATTTTGGGTTCCATTTATGCATTTGAGGTATCTAAATCTCACTTGTTGGTCATTTTCTTCATTATGGCTTAACAAAGTGAACGAGATACCATACGTCCTATCACCATCATGTTGGATGGTCCTACTAGCTATCATACATGGTCTCAGAATATGACCGTCTTTGTCAAGGGTCGTAAACTGTGGAGATATGTGACTGGTTCATTTCCTAAGCCAGTACCAGACCCTAAGTCCAAAGCCACAGCTGCTGAAGAGTCTTCCAAGACTACTGTTACAACAGATGATTATGAAGAACGTCTAGAGGAATTAGAGAGTATTCAGAGTAAGATCTTATCTTAGTTTATCAATACCTCTATTCCCTCCATTCATAATCTTCTTCCTCGTCTTGAAACTACTGAGGCTGCTTGGAAATTTTTGGCCGATCGTTATAACTGCACTAATGATTCAAGCTTGGAGTTTCACATTGAATCAAAGCTTTATCAAATGCGCCAAGAGACAGGTCAGTCTATTTCTGATTTTTATTCTCAGACTTCTACTATGTGAGAACAACTCTCTGCTGCAGATCCTCCACTGATGTGTTCTAAGGACATTGAGCTCTTTGTCAAATATCGGGATCGCCGTAGATTTATGCACTTCATGATGGGTTTACGTGAGGATTTTGAGCCTACTAGGGCTTCTCTACTTAGCCGGTCTCCTACTCCTTCTCTTGATGCTGCAGTAAAGGAGCTCATTTCTGAGGAGAATCGCCGGCCTACTTATCACATGACATCATCTGATCATGTATTGGCTACACCCTCACCACAGCCTCCCATTGTTGCATTCACTGCTTCTCCGTGAATAAATTCCGGGCGTCCCACTTCTCAGTCTTCCAAAGGTACTCACTGCAAGTTTTGCCGTGCCAAAGGCCATGACATCTCTGTTTGTCGTAAGCTACAGAAATTTGTGCAAGAGCAGAATAAAGCTTCTCTTCCTCAGGCAGCTGCTGTATGTCCTTCAGATCCATCGGTTCCTACAGGTCCATCTTTGGCTTCCTCACTTATTACGGCTGATATTGAGGCAGTTGTTCAACAGGTTTTATCCCGTACTTCCACTGCCTTTTCTGTCACCTCAGGTAAACAACCTTGGTTTTTTGATACTGCATGTTGTAACCATATGACTCCTGATGAATCCCAATTTTTTGATAAGGCACCCTTAGAACATCCAATCACAATTTACACTGCTGATAGAACTCCTATGCCTGTTAGTCATAAAGGAACAATCTCTTCTCCTTATTTATCCCTTAGTGACACTTTTCATATTCCAAAGTTATCCCTCAATTTGCTTTCTGTTGGTCAACTTTGCGAATTAGGCATAGATCTTCTATTTACTAATCATGGTGTGGATGTGCAGGATCCCTGGACGGGTCAAGTGCTTGGGACAGGCCGTAAGGTTGGTCGCATATTTGAGGTTCATGACTTGAAGATTCCTTCACAAGTTGTTTCTGCAGCTGCTACCACTGCCACCTCCTCACCTGATCTATGGCATGCTCGTCTTAGTCATCCATCCTTATCTCGTCTTCAATTATTAGCTTCTCAAGGTCATTTAGGTTCAGTTCAGTTTCAAAAATTCGATTGTACTTCCTGTCATTTTGGCAAACAAACAAAATTGCCCTTTAATAAAAGTGACTCCTTTTCTTCCGCCCCTTTTGATCTTGTACATTCTGATATTTGGGGTCCTGCATCTGTTCCCACTGAGGGGGGATCTAAATATTTTGTCATATTTGTGGATGATTTTCTCGGTATACTTGGATTTATCTGCTTCACCATAGGTCTAAACTTGTGTCTATTTACCAAACATTTCATAAAATGATTGAAACACAGTTCAATTGCACCGTTAAAGTCTTTCGATCAGATAATGCTTAAGAATATAATGATAAATCTTTCCTATCCTTTTTAGATAGACATGGTACTCTTCCTCAGCGGTCTTGTCCTTACACCTCTCAACAAAATGGTCGTGCAGAACGAAAACATCGTCACATTCTTGATGTTGTCTGCACCCTTCTCATTTCTGCCTCTCTTCCTGAGTGCTTTTGGGGTGAGGCCGCACTCACTGCTGTGCACACTATTAATCGTATTCCTTCACCAACTACACACAACAAATCACCATTTGAGCTTCTCTATGGTCAAACTCCTGACTACTCCTCTCTTCGGGTTTTTGGTTGTGCTTGCTTTGTCTCTCTTCCTCCTCATGAACGAACAAAGCTCCAACCTCGTACTCGTCTATGTTGTTTCCTTGGTTATGGTGTGTCTCAAAAAGGGTTTCGCTGCTATGATCCCATTTCTCATCGCCTTCGTGTCTCCCGTCATGTTGAGTTTTGGGAACATCGTCCTTTCACGAGTCTTCAGCAGTTTCCTACATCTTCTTCCTCAGAGTCTCCCATTTTTACTGATCTTTTCCTCCCTCTCTATCCTGAACTTGTGGAGGATTCTTCAGCATCGACTGCCTTTCCAGACGACTCATCTTCGGTTCTGTCTCCGGCATATGACCCGCCTGTCTTGGATCCTGTGGCACCACCCTCTCCTGAGTCTCCTATTGGTCCTGAACTTCATCGTTCCACTCGGGTAAGCATTCCTCCCCCTTATCTCACTGATTATCATTGCTCTTTTGCTCTTGTTACTCTCTATGAACCTCACACCTATCGTGAGGCTCATACTGACCCTCTTTGGCAGCAAGCTATGAATGAAGAACTAGATGCCCTTCATAAGAATCACACTTGGGATATGGTTGATTTGCCTCCTGGTCAGTCTGTAGTAGGTTGTAGGTGGGTTTACAAGATCAAGACCAAGACTGATGGATCTGTTGAACGATACAAGGCTCGCCTAGTTGCCAAGGGCTTTACTCAGGAGTATGGTATTGACTATGAGGAAACATTTGCTCCTGTTACTCGTCTTACATCTGTTAGATGTCTCATTGTTGTGGGTGCTGTTCGCCGTTGGCCTCTTTATCAAATGGATGTGAAGAATGCTTTCCTCAATGGAGACCTCCATGAAGAAGTGTACATGCAACCACCCCCTGGCTATCCACACTCAGGCAATCAAGTTTGCCGCCTTCGCCGTGCTCTTTATGGCCTCAAGCAAGCTCCTCGAGCTTGGTTTGAAAAGTTTAGCTCAATTATTGCTCAGCAGGGTTTCACTTCGAGTCCTCATGACACTGCTCTCTTTGTTCGAAGATCCTCTGCTGGTATCACTCTTATTCTTCTTTATGTTGATGATATGATTATTACTGGAGATGATTCTGCAGGTATCTGCTCTCTTCAGAACTTCCTTAGTCAGCATTTTGAGATGAAAGATCTGGGCACTCTCAGCTATTTTCTTGGGCTTGAGATTACCTCATCCTCTGATGGATACTATCTTTCCCAGGCTAAATATGCTTCTGATCTTCTCTCCAAAGTCGGTGTCACTGATAACAAGACTGTTTCCACTCCTTTGGAATACAATGCAAAGCTCACACACTTGGACGGTGAACCTATATCCGATGCTATTCGCTATTGTTAGTTGGTTGGCAGTTTGATCTATCTCATTGTTACTCGTCCGGATATTTCATATGCCGTGGGTATGGTTAGTAAGTTCATGGATGCACCTCGTTCTGTCCACTATGCTGCTGTTCTTCGGATTCTCCAATATGTCAAAGGCACACTTTATCATGGTCTGCATTACTCCTCTCGATCTTCTCTCGAGCTTCATGCTTATTCAGATGCTGACTGGGTAGGTGATCCGACTGATCGATGCTCTATCACAAGTTTCTGTTTCCTATTAGGTACTTCTCTGGTCTCATGGCGCAGCAAGATGTGGTTTCCTGTTCCAGTACTGAGGCTGAGTATCGTGCCCTTGTCGGCACTACTTGTGAGCTTGTTTAGTTTCGCTGGCTCTTGGCTGACATGGATGCTCCACAGCCCATTGCCACTCCTCTTTATTGTGACAATCGTAGTGCTATCTACATTGCTCATAATGATGTCTTCCATGAATGCACTAAGCATATTGAGATCGACTGCCACATCACTCGCCAGCATCTTAAGAAAGGAAATCTCAAGTTATTCTCCATCTCCTCTGCTGACCAGCCTGCTGATATCTTTACCAAGACTCACCCGCCTGGTCGTCTTCGAGATCTTATATCCAAACTCCAGTTGGCTTCCTCCTTGCCACCTCGAGTTTGAGGGGGGATGTTAGTGTATAGCTTAGACTAGTTTAGCCCATTGGGCTTAGCCCAGTATACTGTACTTGTAATTTACTCCTTTTACTTGTACTGCACACATATCTAGCCTATATAAGGCTCTCTATTATACATTATTATGCACACATCAATATACAGACTATTCAGTCTTTCTCACACTTTATATTCTTAACACTAATGCACCACTAAGGGATAAAACATCCAAGAAGGAGCATTTGATCATGATGACACCAAGTCCCATGCTTTAAGAACGATATATGATGACAACTGCCATGGCATAATGTTGCGAGTGCATACCATCAAGCATATATATACATGATGGTGGCACATGGACATCAAACATTTCAAGAGTGGCCCTATCATACGTTCATCTAATGCAGCATTAGCAGGTGTCACCGTTGCGTTGCATTTTGAAAATCTCTCAAGATATCATTTCGCATATCGGCAACAACATTTCCATCAGTTTATAAATCCTCTTCCACTCGTCGTTTCTTTGTTCCCAACTTAGTCATAATCAGAACGTGCTTTGTCAGAAGCATTTTCTCAATTCTTTTACATATATACTAGTAACATCATCAGTCAACTCTTGGCTATTAGTGTTACTCTGATATATGTATATGTTCCATACCAGCAGTTGTTAGTTACGTTCTTGGAGCTATATTTATACTTCGGGTTTCGTTCATTCAAGACTCAATTGCTCTCTTTGGTTGAGGCCTCAACATTTTTTTTCAATCTTGAGAGTTCTTTCACGGCCATGTAAGGGATTCGTTAAAGACCTTAAAATTCTTGGAAAATTTGTTGAACATTCGCATAAATTCTTTCAAGTTTGCTTGTGTGTCATCTTCATAATACCATTTGTTAGTGAAAGAACTTGTAAAAGAGAGAGAACTTCAATGAGTACAAAACTATGATTACAAAGAGATAAATACAATGGAGCTCTCTAATACATATTGTTGCGCAGATAGCACCCTAGGACTCAAATCAATAACAGTAAATAAGCAGAAATTAAATAACAAGCACACACAAAGAACACAAGAATTTATGTGATTCGGCAAACTGCCTACCTCCACAGAGACGATGGAGAAATTTCACTATAAAAAAATAGGGAGATACAATAGTGCACAAGAACACTCTCAAGAAACCCAAATCCCAATTACACCCTAACTCTCTCTCACTCACAAGACAAGAAAACTCTATTCTTCTTCTTATGCGGCTGCTAGGTTTTTAGGAATTATCTCATCACTCGGCTGCACTTAATACAATATATATATATATATATATATATATTAAAGTCGGCAGAAGAGGTTTCCTATTACAACTTGTATTTGGTTTAGATGACCAAATTGGGCTTTGGCAATTCAAGCCACACGGCCCACATCAACAAATCTCCACCTTGGCTTGAATTGATCAAGCTACACGAGCAAACTCCTCCATCACCTCCACCTTAGCCCTTAAGGGCTTACAAGTTGCAAATACCAATCAAGTCCAAGTAACTCTTGAACTTATCTGTTGGAACTGACTTTGTCAACATACCAGAGGATTCCCAAGTCTTATTCTTCTATAGTGACCCCATCTCTTCTACATCCCTGTAAGACAATGGATCTCCATTGCTAATTATGAGAGCAAAACTAACCATGTCTTCAAAGCCATATCTTTGTGGTGCTTTGTGAACCCGCTTCTCTCTACCTTTAGCAATTGAATAAGACTCTTCTTGTTGCTGCTGTGGATCAATCTTAGCATCACCCTTATCACTGGGTGAACTATTCTCGTCAAACTCCACCTCAACAGTTAATTTCTTCTGTGGGCTATCATCACATGTCTCTGCTTCATTCTGTTTCAACATAAAGGCTTTATCAAATATGACATCTCTGCTGGTCACCGTTTTCTTTGAGATTGGATCCCAAAGCCTGTAGCCTTTAACACCTTTTTCAAAACCAAGAAATACACATTTTCTTGACTTCAAATCCAATTTAGAACGCTCTCCACTCTGCACATGTACATAAACTGGACAACCAAAGATTTTTAGACTCAAATTATCAACTGGTCTACCTGACCAAACCTCTTTTGGAATCTTGAAATCAATGGCTGATGATGGAGATCTATTAATAATGAAGCTTGCTGTGTTAACTGTCTTTGCCCAAAACACCTTAGGCAACCTTGTATTCAATCTCATGCATGTGGCTCTTTCTGCTAAGGTTCTGTTCATTCTCTCTGCAACCCCATTTTGCTGTGGAGTTCCTTTAACTGTGAAGTGACAAGTAATGCCTTCTAATTCATAAAATCTTATGAATACTTTATCTCTATACTTTAGTCCATTATCTGTTCTAAGGTATTTTATTTTTCTGCCAGTTTGATTCTCAACCTGTGCTTTCCACTTTTTAAATATGCCAAACACATCAGACTTATGCTTCATAAAATAAATCCATACCTTTCTAGAGTAGTCATCAATGAAACTAACGAAATACTGAGCACTGCTATGAGAAGATACTGATACTGGACCCTAAACATCTGAATGAATGTAGTCAAGAACACCCTTACTTGTATGAGAGCCTATCTTGAAATTGACTCTATGTTGCTTCCCATACACACAATACTTGCAGAAGTCTAGCTTGCATGTCTTCACCCCTTTCAATAAATTTCTCTTGTGCAACTCTAACATACCACGTTCACCAATATGGCCAAGTCGCACATGCCATAATTTTGTGTCGTTAGTGCTGGACTCCACCAGAGTGGTGACTGCAACTCTTCCTACAACTATGTTCCCAATCAATCTATAAAGCGTGCTTACTTTCTGTCCTTTCATCACCATCAAAGCACCTTTGGTAATCTTCATGATTCCACCCTTTGATGAGTATGAATAGCCCAAATCATCTAATACTCCTAAAGAAATTAAATTCTTTCTAAGATCTGGAACATGCCTGACATTACTAAGAACTCTCACAACTCCATCAAACATCTTGTCTTCATAGTAGCAATTCCAATAACTGGGCATGTAGCATCATTACCCATTTGGACCATAACATGATTGTAAGGCTTATATGTGTCAAACCAATCTTTCTTTGGAGTCATATGATATGAGCATGCTGAATCTAAAACCCAAGATTCCAGTAGAACATTGTTACTTGATGAAACTGAAAGTAAATCTGCACCAACTTCACTATCATCTAATGTTTCTTCAGCAACACTAGCTGACTCTAGGGGTTTCTTTCCATTCTTCTTCTCCTCTAAATGCTCTTTCAACTCTTTACACTGATTCTTGTAGTGTCCTTTCTTGTGACAATAAAAGCACTCTACATCTTTCTTTGCACGTGATTTAGACAGTGATCTGTTCCTATTGGAGTTCCGTTCTCTTGACCTGCTTCTGCCTCTATTGCTTGACTCAGACTTCACAATAAGTCCATCAGTCTGAGAACCATTACCATCTTACTTCATCTTTATGTGTGACAAGAGAGCGCTAGTCACCTCCTCGAGTACTATAGTCTCTTTCCCGTACATCAACGTAGTCACTAGATGATCAAAAGAAGTAGGAAGCGATGCTAATAAGAGTAACACTTTATCTTCGTCCTCATAATTCACCCCAAAACTTGATAGTTGGGTGTTCAACATGTTAAACGTGTTGAGATGCTCCAACAAATCAGAACCCTCCTTCATATGCAAACTATACAGTTGCTTCTTCACGTACAACTTGTTCGTCAGATTCTTTCTCATATAAAGACCTTCTAGTTTTTCCCAGACCTCCTTTGCGGTCTTTGCTTCTAGGATGTTGTGAATGACCTCATCACCTAGGTTGAGACAAATAGCGCTAGCTGCTTTCTCATCCATCTCTACCCATTCTACATCCTTCATCGTTTCCGGTTTCTTCTCCTTCCCAAGCAAGGCCTTGTGAACTCCTTGTTGAATTAGAAGATCCTTTATTCACCTTTGCTAAAGTGGAAAATTTCCCTTACCACAAAACTTCTCCACATTATACTTTGTGCTTGACATCTTTACTGTATTCAAAGGATTGAATCCTAACCTTGCTCTGATACCACTTGTTGTGCAGATAGCACCCCAGAACTCAAATCAATAACAGTAAATAAGCAGAAATTAAATAACAAGCACACACAAAGAACACAAGAATCTACGTGGTTCGGCAAACTGCCTACCTCCACGGAGACGACGAAGAAATTTCACTATAAAAAAATAGGGAGATACAATAGTGCACAAGAACACTCTCAAGAAACTTAAATCCCAATTACACCCTAACTTTCTCTCACCCACAAGACAAGAAAACTCTATTCTTCTTCTTATGCGGCTGCTAGGTTTTTAGGAATTATCTCATCACTCGGCTGCACTTAGCAGAAGAGGTTTCCTATTACAACTTGTATTTGGTTTAGATGACCAAATTGGGCTTTGGCAATTCAAGCCACACGGCCCACATCAACACACACACACACACACACATATATATATATATATATATATAGAGAGAGAGAGAGAGAGAGAGAGAGAGAGAGAGAGAGAGAGAGAGAGAGAGAGAGAGAGAGAGAGAGAGAGGAGAGAAAGAAATAATCAGGATTAGTTGTAACTAACTCAATCCAGATATTTTCATAACAGAAAGATATATTCCTAATCTAACTAACTTTCCCACATGTATAGATGAATAAACTAACTCCAGCACTAACAATACTTGAAACGATCTTTGCTAATCCAACACACCAAAAATGAAAGTGTTTTCCTTTAATGAGAAATGACAGTGTTTCCTTTTAAGTGAGACTTCTTTTGTTTATCAGTGATCACAAACGACACCGTTTTTGGTGTTACTGTTGGAATAGTTCATTCTTCTTCATCTTGTGAATTACTCAAGGAAATGTTTAAAAATTGACTTGATTCAAGGGAGTCACCCCATAAAGAAGTATTAAAGAAATAAAGAAGTATTAAAAACATAAAAAGATTAAAAAACAAAAGGGAAATAGTAAGCAACAATTGGGTTATTCTTCATTCAATATTATCCTATGCCTTTATCATTTGTAGTTCCGAAGTTCCAACTCACCTTCCTATTTCATATAAATCTTTTTTTAAGTTATTTTAGATCTCAGAGGGTAAAAGGACATACCTATTATGATAACTTTGATGCGAACTTGTGAACATAAATTGAAACACAATTGTACACCCCGGGAACATTTACACAACGATATTTATATCAAAGATTGATAAAACTACATGATTCGGGATTTGTGCATTCGTTAATATTTGACATAGTGGCATGTAATAACAAACACAACATTAGAACAGATGTTCAAAATTATCAACAATAAAACATGACAATGCAACACTAACATTCATCCAAAAAGTCATTTTCGCTGTATAATACAACTAGTTAATAGTCACTAAATAGTCTGACATCCAAAATATATATGGTTTTTTTGTCTTCTTTTTATGTTATTATTTTTATAAATGTGAAATTTATTAATTATTAGTATGTATTTATTATGTTTGTATTAATATTTAATATATACTGTTAGGTTCTAAAGTTTAGGATTTTATGTATTTAGAACTCTAATGTGTATTGTTGGCAAACCATGATCAAAACAATGTGTTTAGAAGTGTTTAAAGCTAGCTCAAAGTTGTATGTCAATGTAAAGTTGGAATCGAGTTTAAAGCAGGAAGCACTGTGGCTTTCGGCCTAGCTCAATCGATCGAAGCTTAGGCTCGACCGATCGAAGCTCGGGCAGAATGCTTTTTTGCAGATTCGTCCAACTCAGCCCTATTTGTTTTAAAACATTTTTAGGGTTTCTTATTTGTCCTAAGTATAAAAGGAAAACCCTAGCCACGTTTTAGTGTTGCTCATATTTGCGGTTTGTGTAAATCTCTTGTGAGATTTAGAGGAGCTTTCCTTTACACAAACTTAGGGTTTTCAAGGAGGAGATATTTTCTACACCTTGATGATCAATTCAGTTGCTGCCATTAAAGCTTAAAGAATACACAAGCGGGTGTGCTTGTAGCTGGTGGGAATCCAAGAAAGAAGGAGTCTGTGGATTCGGAGCTTGCACGTGGTCGTGTCAGTAAGTTCTACTGGTTGGTAGCATTAGGAAGCCAAGCGGGGGTGCTTGTAAGTCCTTTTATATGAACTTCGATTCTTTCAAGATAGTGGATTCAGGTTTACCTTGAGGATAGCTAGGTCAAATCCTCCCCAGGTTTTTACCGATTTGGTTTCCTGGGTGATCATATCTTGTGTTATTTATTTTCCGCTGCTTTGCATGATTTGATCTTTATTATTGTGATAACCTAGACTTGTTTAATTGGACTAAGTAACAACTTGGCTAATTACCTAGGTTTAATCAATTGTTTAAGGGGTCTAAAAACTGTCATATACAATTATTTATTCTACCATTTAAAAAAAAATATGATGTGAAAAGTTCTAATAGAGTATAAATATAGGAGATTTTATAGGGAATTTATACTTTTATTTAATGAGCTATGAATGATATATGAGTAATTAGAAGAAACAAGAAATACTTTACTCAACAACATAAATGCATTACATGTTTTTAGTAAAAATTAGGGGGGAGCATTATTTAAATTTATGTCCAAAATTATTTTTTTTACCAAAATTACAAGAGGGTGAGAAGATTTTTGAAAAGTCAAAGGAGCCCCCCCACCCCTCCCTCCTCCCCTATTGCCAACAATGAGGGGATTTCAAAGGCCTTCGGAATGAACTGTTGTTTTTGAAAGTGGGATGAGAAATCTTGATAAAAAAAGTAGCACAAGCCATAGCTATCTATATTATGAGCTATTTTAAATTACTTTAAGCAATGTGTGTTGAAATTAACTCTGCTATGGCAGGGATCATAGTATACACCTGCTAAAGCTACATAGACTATGTTAGGATAAGAAAGTGAGGCATAGGTTTCAAAAATCTTAATGCCTGTAATCTAGCAATGTTTTCCAAACAAGGATGGAGGGTCATTAAGGACATCCACATACTAATGTACCAAGTATATATAGCTGGATACTTTTTATCATGCTTAATTTGGGAAGCTAAGCCTCAAATCCATCCTATATTTGATGAATATCTGATCTTCCTAGCTATGAGATACTAGTTAAGCAATGAAGATGGCTACTAAAGGTGAAATAAGAGTTGTAAGGGATCTTATACATGAGGATAGAAAATAGTGGGATGAAACAATAATGTGGATGATCTTCGACTCTAGGGATAAGGAGAGCGTTCTAATTAACTCATTAGGCAATCTTATAGCCCTACATTGAGTCATTTGGTGCAAATCAAAGTCAAAAGTGTTCACAGTTTGATTGGCCTATCCATTGGCGATGAGAATGGTGACTTTGAAAGGTAAAGGGGAAAGCTCAAGGGCCTATATCAATCAAATGACATAATAGAAGGTGTTACGGTCAAATATGGAAAATGTGGGAAAATCAATGTCAAAACGCATTTTCCATGTAATTGAGTTCTTAGTTTTTAGTATCTAGAGTTTTTTGGAAAGAATACTTTGAAGATACAAGAAAATAGCTTAAGAAACTTCTCAAGATCATGTAAGCATTTTTACCTCTATACCAACCTCTCGTTTGATTTATCGAGCTTTATTAAAGCTTAACTCATTCTTAACTCCTCACAATCAATCAAGCTTTGATTTTGTTAATTCTGTTCTTCAATTTCGATCCATGATGACTTATTTGCTTAGGAATTCATGCACTAGGGTTTCATCAGGTATATAAGTGTTAAGGACATATTTTATGTAATTTGCTAATCTTTTGACAAAATGAACTTTACTTCTAATTGGGTAGATCTAGGATGGGTTTAGTACTTCAAGAAACAAGAGTTCAAGTCAAGTATTAAAGCCATGAAGCTTGGACCAAGAAACAAGTGAAAAAAAAGCTGTTCATTAAAGCTCGACAAATACCTCGACAGAAATAGTATCTATCGAGATTTAAGAACGAAACTCGATAGAAGCTGAATTTGTTGAGATCTACGAAATCAAAATTTCCAAATCTGATTTTTGGCCTTAGCTGACATATATGTGTAGGGTTTCTTTTCTCACAACCCTAAACATATATAAGGCTTATTTTAAAGGCCGTTATACATGAAGAACACATGCATTGAGTGACCTAGTGCCTTATTCTCTCTGCAAGAAGTTGTTGCAACTTTTGTGTCTTAGGGTTTTGTAATAAAGTACTTCTTGATCTTCATTGTTGATGAAGTGAAGAACTTTGCAACCAACAACATCTTCAAGTTGCTAGAGTTAGTCATGTACTGGGATCTGTGCAAAAGGGTGGTGTTTATATATTGAAGAGTTCAAAGGTTCTGAAGTGGTAGAAGGTTTCTACTAAGTTCATCTACGGGGATTGTAGCGTCTAGAGACAAATGTTTTGTACTAGATCTGAAACTTCTCTTTACTATAATGAATTGCTTTTTGGGAAGGTTTCCCCCCTAGGTTTTTTACTATGAAACTAGTTTGTTTCATTGGTTTTCTTGGGTCATCATATCTTGTCTTATTTACTATTCCGTTATTCATGTTATTGACATAATATTTGATAGTTTTTTAGACCCCTTAAAAACACAATTGGATTAACCTAGGTAATTAGCCAAGTTATTACTTAGTCCAAATTAACAAATCTAGGTTATCATAATAAAAACAATCATATTATGCAAAGCAGCGGAAAGATAAATAACACAAAGATATGATCACCCAAGAAGCCAAACCGGTAAAAACATAGAAGGATTTAACCTAACTATCCTTAAGGTAAACCTGAATCCACTATGAAAGAATCGAAGTTGTTCAATAGGACTTAGACCACTAACATCCTATTGCTACCCACCAGTAGAAACTTACTGACATGACCACGTGCAAGCTCCGAAACCACGGACTCCTTCTTTCTTGGATTCTCCAGCTAGTACAAGCACACCCACTTGTGTTTCTTTAAGTTCTTATGGCAGCAACTGAATGATCATCAAGCTTCTTGAAGAAATCTCCTTTTTGATAATCCTAAGTTTGTGTAAAGGAAAGCTCCTCATAGATCTCACAAGAGATTTACACAAACAGCAATATAAGCAACACTAAAACGTGGCTAGGGTTTACCTTTTATACCTAGGGCAAATTAGAAAACCCTAAACATTTTAAAACAAAACTAGGGCTGAGTTGGAATTTTGCAGAAAAACACCTCTGACCCGATTTTCGATTGATTGAGCCTAAGCTTCGATCGATCGAACCAAGTTGAGAAGCATAAATGATTCCTGCATCAGCTTATTCCAACTTTACATAAATGAATTAACTTTAAACAAGTCTAAACACTACTAAACATCTTATTTTGATCATGGTTTGCCAACAATACACATTAGAGTTCTAAATACATAAAATCCTAAGTCTTTAGAACCTAACAATATTGATGTTTGTTTTTTTTAACAAGGTTTATTCATAATAAATCTAATTAACAACTTGGGTTTAAAACTTGTTAATTCTATCAACCGGGGTCTAAATTTCCCAACAATAAAGTTAATTTAAAGCCATCATCATATATAGAGAAAACCATACAGATTAAGAAGTTTCTACAAGCTTGTGCACCAAGTGATTTTTGGTTCACCGTTTAATATGTTCTTGTTGCGAAGACATCTGCACCCACATTTTCAATAATCAAGAAGGTTGATTGTGTGAAGTCAATCATGAATTGGAGATCCATGCACATCAAAGAAGTTCACTAGGAAGAGTAGTCCAATGGGTTGGAGCTACTAAAGGTTCTACTGTAGGTAGATACTTCAAGATCGGGTATCTTCTAGCTTGTACATGTAACCTCAATGTTTATAGTGAGTTCTTCAAGTTTAATGGCTACCTTTAGACCAACACTCGTTGGGGTTTTTCTTGTTAGGGTTTTCCCCAGTGTAACCATATCGCTTATGTTAAAACCTTTTTTTTTTTTTCCTTGCATGAAACTTAGAATTGGCAAAATGGTTGTGTCTATCACTTAAATTACTAGACCTTGAGATAGTCGTACTAATTTATTAACTTGGGTAATTAATTAATTAATTCAATTGGGGTTAATTTATAATCCAACAAGTGGTATCAGAGGAAACACACTTTGATTAAGTTTTAATCATTGTTGTGTGATCATTGACCCATGTTGTCATACTGGAAGTTGCACATAAGGGCATTATTAAAGTCTCTTGATTCAAAAGTATGCTTCTCAATAGAGGTCAGATGGCAAAAGCCTGAGGAGGAACCATCAAATGGAACACTTGAGAAAAATAGTGCTACGAATTTTAATAGTAGAGTTTTAAATGCTATTTTGAATGACATATCTGAAGAAGAAATTAGGAGGATATCGACTGTTGTTGTGGCAAGCAAGCATTTAGTTAGCCATATTAGCAACTTTTGTCTTTAAAAAATGACAATATGGACCAAAATGAAAACTTATTTAAAAAGGATCAGGCTAAATTGCAAAAAAGACCACTTAATTTTTAGGTCTTTTGATTTTGTCTCTTAAAGTTTCAAAATTTTGATCCGCTCCCCTAATGTCAGAGTGTTGCTTTGATTGGCACTCCCTTCGATGAAACTCATGATGATGTGTCTGTTAAGTGACACCTCAATTTTCAACTTGTATTAGTTAATCCAATCAAATATTGCTATGTCAATTAATTATGCCACACCACTTAAATAATATCAAAAACCTTGTAAAAATTAAAATAATTGTCTAACTGCACGAATCTCCTATAGGGGTTGAACTACGGAAAATAAGTTTATGTGGCATTTACAGAAAATATGGATGAAGGTGCTACAATTGCAAATGAAATAAAATTTCAAGGGGTAAAATCCAAATACCCCCAAACTTTAGGAGGTAAAAAATCCAAACACCCCTAAACTTTAAAGAATAAAATCCAAATTCAAAAATTTCAAGGTATAAAATTCAAACACTCACAAATTTCAAAGGGTAAAATCCAAATTCTAAAATTTTAGAATGTAAAATCCAAACACCCCCAAACTTTAGGAGGGCAGTTTGTAATTTAGCCTACTTTAAAATTTAATTTACTTGTAATAGTCAAATGCACATTATTCTCATTCATGAGAGGGTTTACTTAAGTTGAAAGTTCAAGAGGAAATTAAGAGGGGAAAAAGGGTTGTGACTTGAGAGGATATAAGGCATGTTCGTTTACTTATTTCATTACTCTACTTTCTATAATTGAAGATGCTTGATAAGCTTCCAAAAAAAAAAAAAGGAAGAAAAGAAGGAAGAGAACAAACAGGAACAAGGTAAAGAAATAAATATACTTTGTCAAACTCCTTTTTTTCCCCTAAGATTATCAAACATAATTTTCGACAAATGATGTACCAAAATAATTTTTTTTGGAGAACACAATATTTTTCACAACTTAATAATATGTGCAAGTATTTTGATTGATAAACCATCACTTTCACATAGACCCATATCATTTTTTTTCCCCAGCATTTATAGTCACACATGTCGTACTTGTGACATTAAAATATATCTACAAACTTTGTTGTACCCAAAATAAAATTTTATGATTCACTCAAAATATAAATCAAATTTTGTGACAACATCAAATAATTGGTGATGCTAAAAAATTTAGCTTTTAGCAACACAAAAAGTTCTTTATCTATTTTAAAACCTGAATTTACAATAGACCCAACATCAAAGGTTCTATTTTTTTTTACCACTTCATTTAAATGTTATTTCTTTACTAATTTTTTATTCATTTTTTTATTCTTCTTCTACACCTCTCTCTCTCTCTCTCATCTGAATAACCCAACAATCCCAAAAACCCCAGCTACTCCACCACAAAAAATAACACCACCACCACAAACCTACCTCAACAACCACCACACGCAGCCATAAACCCAGCAACCCACCACTCCTGCAAGCCACCATTGCTGCCATAAACACCCATAGCCCACCCACTGTTGCCACAACCAAATCCAACCAAAGCCAACCAAAACCAAAACACATCAACTCTAACCCAACCACAAATCTACTTTGAGTAAATCCACTGCCGCCAGCTTTACATAGAGTTGACTTAGCCGCAAACCCATTTCATCTTCATCCTTCGTTTAAGGGAGAGAAGAAAGAAGAAAATCCATAAATTCAGAGAGAGAGAGAGAGAGAGAGAGAGAGAGAGAGAGAGAGAGAGAGAGAGAGAGAGAGATAAGAAAAGATACAAATAAAAACCTTTTTTTTACTTAACATTGTGCAGCATTTAAAAAAAAAAAAAACTTTTTTGGTGCTAAAAATAACATTTTAGCTTTTTGGCACCACCATTGTGAGTGCTCTAACAGGTCACACTTGTGTTCTCTATTTGGCACAAACACTGTTACACTTAGGGCTGTCTATCTTGCCCGTCACCCTACCCACCTGCCTAAATTGCCCGACCTGGACCAAAAACCTCCCAACCTAACGCCGGCGTCGATTGGCAGTGGATTTTGAATTTTAGAATCCAAAACTAGTGGATCGGTTGACGGATCTTCACATGAAAAATTGAATCCAACCAACCCGACCAGGATTTGCCTCTCTTAGATGCATATCCAATGAGATCTGTTGATGGGATCTATCAAGATTTGGCATTATTTTTTATTCTCGATGAGATCCGTTAAGATCTAGCCAAATCTCAACGAGATCTCGTTGAGATCCGACCAGTTCTCACTACTGTTGCTGCTCCATTGGTTTTGATCGAAACTGACGCTGTCCACCGACCCGAAACAGAACCGAACCATGTTTTCCGGTGGTCGACGGCAGGTCAGACTTCCTATCACCCAATGTGGTTGAGTTGGTTCCGGGTTGGGCAAAAACCCGACGTAGACTGACCCATGGAGAAGCCTAATTGCACTAGTATGTTTGAGACACGTGTCTTTTGCAAACCTAGCTCCAAAATTAGTTAATCTAATCATTTTTATTGGTCTATGAAAATGAAACACACATTTAATTTATTAATAAATAGAATTAATAGACTGCGAGAAGTTTACCTTGACATCCATCAACAAGATAGGGATTTCCTTCAAAGCCGGAGTCGCAAGAACATGAAAAAGTTGAACTCATATTACCCAATGACGAAGAACGATTTGCAAACTGACAGGTTGAGTGAGATGAATCAATTCCCATTACAAGAAAAGATAAGTTTGCATTTATTTCCCAATTTAATACCACAGGAACGTGAGACATTTTTCGGACTTCAAAGTGGTTTGTTAAATTTTCCTCGAACCACTTCTGATCTACTAAGGAGGCATACTTGCAATCTTTGGTTCTTTCAAAAGGACTTAGTTCGTTCATTGACTGTATCCTTATGGTAAACGCATCGAGATCTGAAGGGATTGTGGTTTGGCTACAGTCGACGCCATTGCAACTACTGCCGTTTGTCTTTATGGTGTCTTCCTCACAAACGGAAATGCACCCTCCAATAACTAATGAGCTATCATTGGATAGAAGATAAGCCAAGTTGTCACAACTCATGGCAATGAATATGTTTCTCAATTTTGAGTAGACAAAGGGACTTGATGCTAAGCTCACAACTGTTGTGCTATTACCAGTAGGACACCACCATGATATAGGATAGTTGACGTGAAGTGTGCCCTCTAATGAAAGGTCCAGCACCTCCAGATCTAATCTTCTCAAGAAAGGCTTGGGAGAGCCAAGAGTGTTTTTGCAATCTATCGCAATCCAATCTTCAATATAGCAACCAGGTTCAATTCCAAAAGGGTATGAAATTGTGACATTCCCACAAACTTCTACTCCACGACATGAACTGTTTGCTAAACCCACTGCTTTTATAAATACATTCATTGACCACAATAAAAACACCATTCCCATCTCTCTCTCTCTCTCAGCCAAAAAAATATCTAGATATTTCTATGGAAATTGCATAGAAGACCAAAATCAATTCTTATTGTCACGCCCCAAACCAACCAAGAGGTTTAAGCACGTAACAATAACCACATACTTGTAAGATTTTCACCTTACAAGCATGCAAGACCTTCAATGAGCATTAATAAACCTCAACAATTGACATATTACATCAAATCCAATTAAGTACAAAAAGTTCAACTATATAATAATCTTCCAACATCACAAAGACAAATAGACTATATCTTTTAAGACTAAAAGTTTGAACAAAAGATAATTTTTGTTTGTTTTTAGACCCCTTAAAACACAATTGGATTAACCTAGTTAATTAGCCAAGTGATTACTTAGTCCAAATTTTAGATCTAGGTTAACACAATCATATAATCATATTAATGTAAAGTGCGGAATATAAAAAACACAAAAATATTACGACCCAGAAAACCACACCGGTAAAAACCTGGGGAGGATTTAACCTAGTTATCCTCAAGGTAAGAAGCAAAACCACTATGAAAGAATTGAAATTTGTACAATAGCGACTTAGACCACTAACATCCTATTGCTACCTTAAGTAGAAAACTTACTACCACGACCCCATGATAGCTCCGAGTCCACAGACTACTTCTTTCTTTGGCCTTTGCAAAACACAAACACCCACGTTTGTGACTTTGAGATCCCACTCAAAGGTTTAGCAACACAAACTCTCCTGTTTGTAACTCCAAGACCACCCTTGAAGGTTTAGATTATCAGCACCTTTGATGACTAAAGAAGGCAGCAACTTCTACAATATCAAATCTTGAGATTCTTCAAGGAATAACACCGGTAGAAGACATGAGAGAGCTTTTTAGGTACAAAACCCTAAATACAAAAGAGGCACACTCTTCTCTCTCTAAAAAGTCTTATAAAAACGTGCTTAGGGTTTCCTTTATATACTAGGATAAGTAGATTTGAAACCCTAATCCTTAATGGGCTTGAACTACTGTTTAGGCTTAATTAAAATTCTACAGATACGACTTTCGATCAGTCGAGTCTGTTCTTCGATCTGTTAAACCAGACCGATTATGAAATCTTTTTCCTGCAGCTTGTATGTTCTTGTGTGTTCACGATTTGCCAATTGTTCTAAACTTTTAGAACCTAACAATTTTTAAACATAAAAGTCCAAATCTTATTCCAATGAGTCCTAAACTTCACTTATACGCACATCCCAACGGAAGCCCAAACACATGCTACTCTTCCTAATTAGAATCTGAAAGGAGAAAGGGGGGGGGGGGGGGGAGTGAGTTGATAACTCAATAAGTAATCAAATACCAAACTAGTTGAAACAAGTATATAGATTGACAAAATAATATAGATTTATGAGATCAAAATTTTTGACATATGTCAAAAGTTATAATATACTATGAGTTTTCAAAAAAAAAAAAAAAACTAAAGATGTTTCCTAGACTTAAAATAATTTGTAAATTCAAAATATATTCACATTCTTAACAATCTTATATATTTATGACTATGGTCACAATACTATATCCCTGTGACTAGGCATCATATTTGGAAGAAACTAGTTATGTGTTAATGTATATCTCCCTTTAGCTAGGTCCAAAAACATGATAGGATCGTGATGTCCTGGATAGAACTAATTTTGGTACCAATGGATAACCCCCATTGGCTAGGTATTAGAGTCAAAACATAGTCATATTGTCCAAAATGATATATATCAATTAGAGTTCAAACAAAAATATATATCATCCAAATACATATATAAAATCATAGATTCAATAATCAAATATATTTGTAATAATCATTTATTCTTTACTTTAAATCAGTAATATAATTGAAATATATTGTAACAATTATAAACAATTTTCAGTAGTTAAGATATAATAGTATAGGCAAAATAAAACCAATTAGGATAAGGTTACTTATATCAACTAGCTCACCACAAAAGAACTTCTCCCTAACACTTCCTCTAAAATCCTCAGATATCATTTAAAACAATTTTTCAGGTACCATTTACTCAATAATCAAATAATTCAAGAAAACTTATAACGATATCCAGTTAGAAGAAAAATTGCTAAAAATATCCAATAATTTTCTACTATTATCTCACACCAAAAATCCACATATTCATAATATATATTTTCTTTACTTTCTGCCACTAATAGTTCCTGAGGATAAGACCTATAGATTACATATAGGGTCAAAGTGAATTTGTAAAGGCCACCACCTAGACCCATCTTCTTTTATACGGGTGTTCCTTTCTTCTTCTTTTTCTTTTTTTATCTCCTATCACCTGCCACCATTAATTCTCTTTGGAGATGAGGAAAAAACCAAGTACAAGTAAGGCACATGGGCACTTATAGGATACACCATTCTTCTCTCTCTCTCTCTCTCTCTCTCTTTGGCTTGTGAGACTGCAAGCCTACACCATGACTTTTCATATTCACCAAAACCATAATTCGGTAAACTTGTGCAGAACTGAACCCATTAAGCCTAAAAATCTGCAGCTTCTTTTTACACTTAATGCCACAAAGGCGCAGAAAATATAAATCCAAATCCTTCTTTGTTTACATCATAAACTCATTGGATATTTAAATAGTTTCATTATTGGCCAAAAATACTCACATAAAAATATTCTAATTTCATATAAAACTTAGATTTGACGAAAAATGAAATTGCTTAGGCTCTTACCTCAAGTGTGCCGCCAATCCTTCTCTACTTGAATATTTGGAGTAGTCTTCTCTCTCAAAATATATGTAATTATATGCTGGCTTAATTAGCTTATACTATATAGCTAGGGTTTAACCTTATTTTCTAAAAACTCCCATAGTAATATTAATTATAAAACTAACCACACAAAAAGATTTACTTAAATACTTAACCTTTTAAGTATTTTTTTTTTTCTGGTATTACACTTATGATAAACCAAAAAAAAAAAAAAAATCTTGATGTTTCTATGGAAATTGCATAGAAGACCAAAGTCAACATCGAAGTCAGCAAAAATCTAGCAACCAATGTCGTGAATTTTAATTTGGACACTATAGTAGTCCATATCCTATTAAATATCGAAGTCTAAATCTTCTAAGTCTAAATCTTCTATCTCATATATTGTGCTCCACTCCATGCTCCACCAATAAAATTTGAACAGTTGGCCTCTTTCTTTTAAGTGAGATAACGTTAGGATTTTAACTTTAATGTTAATGTTGACGTTAACCTAATTTCTATCTCTTTTGATTTTTGTCACTTGCACAGCTTTTGTTTTTGTTTTGTTTCTTCCCTCTGCTGTCTCATCGTATTCCTTTTGTTTTTAGTTTTATTGTCCATTGCCACAGAGAATCCTTTTGTCCTATAGCTCCAGTTTTGTTTTCAACTTTTGAAAAAAGCAACCTTCAACGCCTTTTAAGTATTGCTCAGTCACACAATAAGTTCTCTCTCTTTTGTTTAGTGTGAATAAATTTGTTTTTTTTTTTTTTTAATTTATTTTAATCTTAAGAATTAGGATTTATAACAACTTTCTTATATACACTTGACGTGTCTAAAGTGTTTAAATAAATAAATAAATAAATAAATAAATATATATATATATATATATATATGTTGTTTATTAAAAAGATAACTATGTTGTTTTTGTTTTGTATTAAGGTCATGAGTGATAGCAATTAGCATACTAAGAGTGATAGTCAATCCGTTCGAAAATTGAATTTTGAAGATGAGGATTCACCTGTGATAGTTGAACAACCAGAACCTATATCAATAACTAGCAATGATAAAATTCATGCTAACATAGAAGAAGAAGAAGTGATTCTGAAATTAGGAATGGAGTTTGAAACTAAGCAAGATGCATATGATTTCTATAATAGTTACGCGTGTGTAGTTGGATTTAGTATTAGGCAAAATAAGGGCCACAAGGGTGATAAAGATGGTTCACGTAAATGATTAGATAGAGTTTTTTGTTGTTCTTGCAAATACAAGGGAATGACAAAAGAGATGATAATGTGAAATGCCATCATCCAGAAACAAGATGTGGTTGCTTGGCAGATATGAAAATTAGTTGTAAATGTAGTGAAAAATATTGTGTGTTAAAATTTGTGTTAGAGCAGACACATGTCTCAGCTTCTCCTCGTAAGTGTATATTCCTTAAATCTCAAAGATCCATTAATCCAGCCCAAGTAGTTGAAACTAAATTAGTGGATAGTTATGAAATTGCACCAAGAGCAAGTGTAGGACTAATGGCCAGAAGTGTAGGTGGACTTGACAATCTTGGCTTCATTCCTGAGGATTATAATTATTATTTGCATACAAGATGAACAGATGAGATGAAAAGCGGGGATACATGAGGCCTACTTGAATATCTTCAAAGAATGCAATCTGAAGACCATAATCTTTCTTATGCAATTCGAGTTGACCTTGATGATCTAATTACAAATATTTTTTGGGCAGATGGTAGAATGAAGTTGGATTATGAATATTTTGGGGATGTAGTGTGCTTTGTGAGAGACCGCGCCCCCGGCCCCTTTTTTATAGGAATGTTGGGCCAAACCCACGTGAATGGGTGGAGTCGTGTAATTGCCTCTTAAAATAAAGGTTCGACTAGTTATATTTTTCCCTTTAGATTAAGAGTTTTACGATGGAGTCGCCACTTATTTAATTATTGGAAAAATAAGAAAACCATAATTGAAAAATTCCTCATTTTATTAATTTGAAATTGAATTTACATTGATCATAGGAAAATTACATGTCTTTAGTCCTAGATATAATCTAAGACAAAGTACATAGCTTTGTTTCCTAGTTACAATCTAAAAATCGAAAATTATATGGATAAGCATTTGATCTACTAACTCTTGATTTAAGCTCAGAGGCTACGTTACAAGGTAGGAAGGTGTTAGGCACCCACCTTGCCCGGTGAAACCGGTCTTCTAAACTATGATGGCCAACATTCATATTACATCATTCAATATGTTATCAATCAATTTGCATGTTAAATTTAAAGTGTGTGCATGTGATAAATCCTAATTCAATTTATTAAGCATTGCATTTGGATTGAAAAATAAATTCTAGTAAATGTGTGTGAATGATGATAACCTAGATTCAAGGATTTGAAAGAATTATTAAATAAACATGTTTTTCATATTTTTGATGTGGATTTAAGATTAAATTTAGTGATATGCATGAACATGTGATAAACAACCAAAAACATGTGAAGAACACATAAGAACAATTAAGAACATTTAAACATATTCAAGGGAATTATCATGCTTTAATCTTAACTTCTCATCATGGCAACATAAACAAATAGTTAGGGAAATGGATTATACCTTCATGCAAGATCCATATGGTGGAGGAAGGGACTCTTGATGGAGGTTCTAAGGGTGGAGGAAAAGAAGAGCTAGGAGAGGGAGAGTGAGTCTTACTCAATACTTTGAGTCTCAAGAAAACCAAGATATGACAAGGCTACTTAACTTCACTAGAACTAAAGAGAAGAGAAGAAAGGGAGATTTTTTGTGTGCCTTGGAATGAAGGAGAGGGGGGTTTATATAGTAGTGGTGGAGGAAATATGAATGGAAGGCCATTTAATGAAGGTTGACAAAGAATCAAGAACCTAGACCTCATTTTAGCCTTTGGGAAAATCTGGTGTATTAAATGTGGAGATTGATGAGAGTGAAGAGCAAGCAAAGTTCGGTTTTTCCGTAGCTGCTGTAACAGCCTGTAAAGCCAACTTTGAAAAATCATATCTGCCTCAATTATGATTGGAATTGTCTCATTCTTATGCTCAAATTGAAGCCCCGGATGTCTAGTTTCTGGGAAAATTAACCTCATTCACAGATTCAAAATATTCTGAGAGATATAGATGAAATAGTGAGCAGAGATCATTTGTTAAAAAATGGTTTCAGCACAATTAACATTAATAGGTCCCAAATTAGCTCCCAATTAACATTAAATGGCTCCAATAACTCCCATTTCAGACTTAATTGGTTCCAAATTTACTCTAATTAAAAGATAATTGCACAAATTACTCATTGAATAATTAATGTTTAACTATCTAGTTAATTAGGTGTGTGCAACCCTACCATAAAATGTAGTCCTAACTATTCAAATTATGACACATCATCGATCTCAAATTGATTATACTTATAACTAATTGAAATCAATTGTTCATAATCACATATAGTCGGACTCAATTTGTGATAGTGCATCTCAGCCATTAAAACTTGATTTGATGATAACTTTCAATCTGATGGTCCGATTATGGCTCATGACTAGTCGATTTGATCGTTACAAAATCAAGATCATTTTGGTGAAATAAGATTAAGGATCTAATGACCAGAATCAAAATACATATTTTCAAGGTGAAATTACCCTTTTACCCTCCATGTGAAGTTAAATGCAAGTTGCAAAATAATGTGTCAACAAAGACTTGTGGTGTTGAATTTTGAATTGTCGTAGCAGCTTCTTTGTTTCCCCTTTGAAATGCTGCCCATTGAATGAATTGGGAAACTTTCTTTGAATTCAGAACCTTGTATGAGACGGCTTCTACCCATTTAGTGAAGTAATCAATGGCTACAAGTATGAATTCATGGCCATTGGATGTTGTTGGGTGAATCTTCCCACTAATGTCTATCCCCCATGTAGAGAATGGCTAAGGTGATGTCATGGTATGTAATGGCATGTGTGACATGTGCTTCATATCTCCATGGACTTGGCATTGATGGTATTTTTGAACATGAGCTGCACAGTCGGCTTCCATAGTAGTCCAGTAATAGCCTTGTCTCATTATCTTCCTTGACAGCATGTGTGCATTCATATGTAGCCCATAACTTGACTTATGAACCTCTTCAATTATTTGCTATGCTTCCTTGGCGGTTACATAAAGGAGATGAATTCCATCATATGATCTTCTGTAAAGCCTTTCACCATAGATAATGTAATTAGTAGACAACCTCCAGATGGTTAATTGGGTCATTCTTGTTTATAGATTTCGGGTGTATGCCATCCTTTAAGTATTTTAGGATGTCTGAATACCATTCACCTTCTTCATTCTTTCCCCCATCTTCTTTTATTGTCATGTAATAAATTAGTTCCTCTTTTTGTTCCACCACTATTGGTCTGGCTTCATCTTCTTTTGGCCCATCCATTATAGATGCCATGGTTGCTAAAGCATCTGCAATCTGATTTTGCATTCTTGGCACATATTGATATTGGATCTTGCTGAATTTTGAGGCCCAATTCTGAAGACATTCATGATAAGGCATTAGCCGTTCTTTTTTTATCTTCAAGTTATTTTGAATTTGGGAGATTATCAAAACTGAGTCACCATACACCTCTAACACTTTCACCCCCAAGCCTAGGCCTACTCGTAACCCTATGATGCGAGCTTCATATTCAGTGGCATTATTGGTGGCAGGAAAGTTGAGTCTGCCATAAAATGGAATGTGTGTCCCTTTTGGAGAAATTAAGAGAACTCCAATGCCACTTCCATTTTGAATTGTTGCTCTATCAAAATACATCTTCCATGATTCTACTTCAATCCCCATGATGTCTTCATCCAGAAAGTCTCCTTGAATTTCTTTAGCTTCTTCTGGTGAACAGTGGGCTAAGTGGTCAGCAATTGCTCTCTCCTTCACAGATTTCTAAGTCACATACTTAATGTTAAATTCTGACAAAAGCAACACCCATTTAGCTGTCTTCCCATCTTGCACAGGTTTTTCCATTAAGTACTTCAAAGGATCCATTCTTGCAATCAACAAAACTTTGTAAGCAAGTATATAATGTCTAAGTTTGCGGGTAGCCCATACAAGTGCTACGCATGTCTTCTCTAATGGTGAATACTTTTCTTCATAAGGAAACATCTTCTTGTTGATGTAGTAGATTGCATTCTCCTTTCTAGTCTTCTCAAGGTATTGAGCAAGTAAGGCCCCATTGTTGTATCTGTAGTGGTGAGATACAACAACAATGGCTTTTCAGGCACCGGTGGGATGAGTATTGGTGGCTTCATCAGATAATTCTTGATCTTTTCAAAAGCTTCTTGGCATTGTTCATTCCATATTGTAGGGACCTCCTTCTTAAGTAGTCGGAAGATTGGTTCACATGTCATGGTGAGCTGAGCTATGAACTTGCTGATGTACTGTATCCTCTCTAGAAATCCTCAGATCTTCTTTTTAGTTTTTGGAGGTTTCATCTCTACTATTACCTTGATTTTGTCTAGATCAACTTCAATTCCCCTTTGGCTTATAATAAACCCTAACAGCTTTCTTGATGTGACCCCAAAAGTACACTTCTTTGGATTCAACTGCAACTTGTAGAACCGGATCCTTTTAAAGAACTTCCATAAAGTTGGCGTATGTCCTTCACGGTCTTTGGACTTGACTATCATATCATCAACATAAACCTCTACTTCTTTGTGGATCAAGTCATGCAACAAAGTGGTTGCAGCACATTGGTAAGTAGCACCAGCATTTTTAAGGCCAAATGGCATGACCTTGTAACAATACGTCCCCCATGGAGTAATAAAGGAGGTTTTCTCCATATCTTCTAGAACAATCTTAATCTGATTGTACCCTAAAAATCCGTCCATGGATGATAGCAAAGCATGACCTGTTGTATTGTTAACCAGGATGTCTATGTGAGGCAATGGAAAGTCATCTTTTGGGCTGGCCTTATTCATATCTCGAAAATCTACTCACATTCTGACCTTCCCATCCTTCTTTGGTACTGGAACCATATTACCTAACCACTCCGGATAGTTGACCACCCTCAGGAATCCTACATTGTACTGTTTCTCATGGTTGGATTTGTTGGAATGCAATGTTGTACTATATCTGTATCAATCCCAGGCATGTCTTCGTATGACCATGCAAAGACCTCTTTGAATTCTGTCAACAGTGCCACTAATGCATTTTTCTCAAAAGTGGTTAAGGTATTGCCCACTTGTATCATTTTAGGTTCATCATCAGTTCCTAAGTTAATGGGTTGGGTTTCTTCTTTTATGGGTTCTAGGTGTCCATGTTTTAATTCCTTATTATTAAGAGTTTCTTCACCAATTTCAAAAATAAAAACATTCAAAGCCAACAAATAAGCATATCAGAAATCATATTATAAGGAAAAGAGTTCTCAATAGACTCAACAGACTCAATAGACTTAACTAAATCAGACTCAATTGGAAAACTATCACAAACAGACTTAACAGGAATAGAAATATTAGCATAAATAGACTCAATAGAGACAGAAACAATGTTCTTTGGCAGGGGTAATTGGCTCGATGGTCTTAATCTTTTTGGCAAGAGTGACTGACTTGACAGTCTTGATATTCTTCACAGAGTCCTCCATAAGGTGGGTGGCTCCCTCCCATGCCCAATTCTTCAACTCAGTAGTGGTTTCAACGATGGCAGGTGGCTCCCAACAAGTTCCTTCTTCCCTCAGCATCAGTACTGTGAGATCTTCATCCATATAATCTGTGACTTCATCATCAATCTCCATATTTGTGGGCTTGTCAGTCTCCAAATGTGGGGATTTAAAGTGTCTCCCCTCTTGTGATGTGAGCAATCTTTGTTGGGTCATTTAGGTTGGTGTCTTGGGGTTTGAAGTGACTCCCCCTATTTATGGATGTTGGGCCATTTGATTGGGGTTCGAAGTGTCTCCACTTGTATGTAGGTGCTTGGAAATTTGATTGGGGTTTGAAATGTCTACCCCCATTTGTGGATGTTGGGTGATTTGATTGGGGTTTAAAGTGTCTTGTAGGTCGAATATGGGATTGTGATGTTGCAGCAGCGGAGTATTTTCTATGCTTATGGGCTTCAATACCGTAATGGGAGTGATGTGCTTGGAATTGGAGCTACTGGGTTAAGTGTCGGCCTTAGGTTCTCTTTGCAGCCTTCCTTTAGATCTTGACCAAATTCTCCCCTAATGACAGGCTTGGTCGGGTTAATCAAAGCCAAGTCCCCATCCACATCAATCAATCAACCAAACAAACACACACAAACTGCAATGCAATTTTAACCGGAGACCGACCTAATGGTAGGTTCTAAGTCATTACGTTGTAGGGTGGGTTTGTTGTTTCATTATTTCCCATAGCTAGGACGTTACACATCCCAACTTGTAATGTAATGAACATTGCATTGGTCCAAATGGCATGGTCTGTCCTTTACAGTCAACAGGAAATGATCTAGTGACTTTAGGCTATGGGTTGGTGAGTTCACCACTGGGTACCCGAATCTAATGAAGACCAGTGATCCATGGTTACTACCACCACATGTTGTTGAAAGGGTGCATACATATTTGTTTTGATGGCACACACTATGACTGTTAGGGAAAGCTTTTAACAAACAATACACAACAAAATATCATACAACAAAGTATCATACAACATCTCAACAAACATAAATAAATAGACAAACAACAATATCATGCAAGACCATGTAAAACAAGGGTACATATTCAATCACTTAAGTCTAACACGAAGCTTAGCCCTCGACATCCCCAGTGGAGTCGCCACTGTTAGAGACCACCAAAAATTAGAAGGGTGCTCTCAAAAAAGAGATTTGGGTACTTTTAGGGAACCTCTCTTGTTGGGTAAGTAGTGTGGAGTCGCCACTTATTTTTTTTACAAAAAAATAAGAAAAAAAAATTAAATACAAAGTACATGACTGAATTGTTTCCTTTCATTGATTAAGTAAAAAAAAAAAAATACATATTTGAAAAATTGAAAATTACATGGCTTTTTGTCCTAATTACAATCTACCAAATAATTACATGGCTTTTTGTCCTATTTACAAACTACCAAAAATAAAACAAAGATAAGACCTAGATCTACCTATCCAAAGACACTAAATTCGAAAGCTAGGTTACAGAATGGGAAGGTGTTAGACACTCATTTCGCCCAGACAGAGTCTAGTCTTCTAGACTCTCATGACCTATGTACCCCTTTTATGCATTCTATGAATGGCATGTTGCACATATGAACAAAACTAAATCACACAAGTTTATTTATGAATGCATCCTCTTCTTTGTTTTAAAAAATTCAAATCTGTTGTTGTGAGTAAAAAAAAACAAATTGATTTTGGTTTAGAAAAAAGGTCAAATCTATTTTTGAAAACTAAAAAAAAAAAGGTTTTTGATTTGTAAAAGATCAGATTTGTTTTGTAAAAATAAAAAATAAAAAAATCATATTTGTATATTAAAAAAAATCAAATTCATTTTTGTAGATGCAAAAAATGTGAAAAAGATTTCTTGAAAAGGGAATTTCATTCATGAAATAAATTTATGCTACATGTATTAAATAAAACAAACACAACCAACACAAACATTCATGACCTTTTTTCTTTATTTCAAAATCTGCTTTATTAAAAGAAATCAGATCTGTATCTAAAGAAGATACAAATCAGTTTTTATTTAAAAAAATTATGATTTGCATCTAATGAAGATGCAAACCATTTTTGATTTGAGAAAAATTCAAATTTGCATCTAATGAAGATGCAAACCAGTTTTTATTTTGAGAAAAATTCAAATATGCATCTAAGGAAGATGCATATCTGTTTTTATTTAAGAAAAATTCAGATTTGCACCTAAGGAAGATGCTGATCCATTTTTATTTTGAGAAAAATTCAAATCTGCATCTAATGAAGATGCAGATCCGTTTTTATTTTAGAAAAATTTAGATTTGCATCTAAGGAAGATGTAGATCCGTTTTTATTTTGAGAAACAAAATTGATAACATGCAGATTTTTGAAACTAAGAAAGAGATCACAACAATAATAAAAGAATTAAGAACATGCTTTATCAATATAAATTAACAATTCATGTTATGGATATTTGAAAGAACTACACTAAAATAAATATATAAACATGCATTATCACTACAAGAGAAATATAAGAAAAGAAAAAGGGGTAACAAGAAACAACCTCTTGCATGAAGCACTCTTCTTCTTGAGAGGATATTTTAGGGTTCAAAGAAATTTATGCAATTATCTTTGAAACCTTAAAACCCTAGCTTGAGAGAATATCAGAGAGGGGGATCAAAAATATGAGAATTTTGATTGTAAGGGAAAGTGTCTTTCTCAGATCGTAAAAAGAATGTGCTAAGTTTTGAGATCCAATCTCTATTTATAGAGGCTGGATCTCAAAAAATAAGCAACGATGAGTAGAATGCGAATCGGGACACTTTTTTCTACGAAAAAGTCGAAAATGATGTACCATATCATCACTCGAACAGAGTTGGGCCAAAGCACCAAAGGGTGCCATTTGGCACTTTGAAAGTGCCAATCGGCACTCCAAAAGTGCCGAATGGTACTCTTGGGTGCTGATCGCACTTTCGTGTTCAGGTGCATTTTGGACTCCTTTTTTAGGTTTTCTTGAGCCAGGCCTTGCACTTAGACGTGTTTTCAATCCGTATTCTGAGTTATTTTATCTCTTTTCTGGATAATTCTGGTCTTTATAGCAACAATTATCTTGTAGATAAATACTCTAAAATAAATCTTGATAAAGTTCAGATTATCCACAATTTTATTATTATCCAGTTATCCCCTTTAATCCTATGCAAGCAATCCTATTTTAGACACTAATTATCAACCAATTACAAAATTATTTAATTAATTTTAATTTTTTAACTAATCAGAATTAATTTAAATTAATCATGCGTGGTCGACTCTACTTAGATACAATGCATGCTAACCATGCAAACTTGATCATGTGATATCTTTTGATCCAACGGTCAGATTTGGAAATCGAACATATTGTCGGGACCGTTAGAATCTCAAGATCATTTTTATGATATGCAATGAATGAATTAATGCATATAATGCAATCATGATTTTTGGGGTACAAGGATGTTCACTCTAGTCATTCTCTTTGATTAAATCATAGGTGCAAAATCGAGTATCTACAATATTTTCATGTATTTATTTGGGTTTTTAATTGTAAGGGATAAGTGTGAGAGAGTGTGAAGACCCAAGCTTAAAAGAATGAACAAGTGGAGTTTGCAAGTGCCTCACGAGAAGCTTACCCACGAAAGAGCCACGTGTACAGCACATGACTAGAAGGTGAAGAGTCATGCCAACTTGGAGGATTTCGTGAGTGTCTCGCTGGAAAGACCTACCTGCGAAA
The DNA here is from genome assembly GCF_001633185.2 of Quercus lobata. NCBI lineage: Eukaryota > Viridiplantae > Streptophyta > Magnoliopsida > Fagales > Fagaceae > Quercus > Quercus lobata. Next base: position 39,786,056 of record NC_044905.1, on the reverse strand, counting down.
TACTCGCGAAACATTTTGTTTGGTAAAATGTCATGTTTTGTTTTACCAAGTCTTTACCCACACTATATATATCCTCATTACCCACATATTGTAAGGAGTGCTTTTCAAATAGAAAACCCTAGAACATACACTTGAGAGATAGAGATTGTCATACGCACAATCATCTATACATTTCCTTGTGGTTTTCCTTAACTCCTACCTCTCCATCTCTCTGTCTTTAAGAGGTTGATAGCCCAAACACTTACCAAACCCATTCTAAGTGTAAAGTGAGATTTTGGTGATGTTGGGAAGCATTGGAAGGAGCCATTCATTGGCAGATGCAATCAGGCTGAATTGCGGGATCCGGAAAGTTAAAGAAGACAAGATTCCAAGAAGCCAGTTGTTAGCAGGAGCTTGGAGGGCTCAAGTATACTGGGTAGACTAGGATTGGAGGGTCTTTTGTTATTCATGTACTCCAATTTTATTCTCTAGTGGATCGATTTCGACTTGGAGGGTCAAGGAGAGGTTTTTCGCCAAGTTCTTTAATTTCCTCTTCGATAATACGTCTCGGTGTTATCTTGTGTTTGAATCTCTCTTCCCTACCCTTTAAGCTTTTCTTTTGTTGCTTGATAATGGATGAATATGGCTTAGGGTAGTGTTATCGGTTGTTTGCGCTCATTTACTCTTATTTCACACTTAGCTTAAGTTAGAGTAAAAGTAAAAGCAATCTAGCCATAATTTTTTATTGAGGATCTGAACAAGCTCTCGTGTTTTCACACAAATCCAAGCTTTCAACATCCATTTTGGTCACTGCTGTTAACCCAATAACAGAAAATGCATACGTGGCAAATGGAGTGTCTTGCTTACTAACATGTCACTGACATGGTCATTAAAATATTATTAAAAAAATTACATGGTCATTTAAAAATGCCACGTCAATATTTTAATTAAAAAAATTAAAACAAAAAATTTTAATTCCTCAACTTTAATTTTAATTTAAAAAAATTACCTTTATCTAATGCTCTCTCTTGGATCAAAATCTCTAAAGAGCTCTCTCTGTGGAAAAAAAAAAAAAAAAAAACCTCTAAAGCTCCTTGACTTGCTCTTAAAAAATCTCCAAAAAATCTCTTAAAAAGATTTTACTTCTTCAAATTAAGTCAATGCCTTTTGCAAACAAAGCCAGTTTCTTTGGATTTTCAAACCCATTAGCCCTCACAACCCCATCATTCTCAAAGTCAAGCTCACCAATGTTTCTGCTTCCCAATAACCTCATCAGTTTTAGGGTCAGCTAAGAACTTCACAGCCCCAACTCTGCAAGGAATGAGAGTAGGAATTTTGGGTAAAGAGCTGAAATCTACATGAACCTTAGCTTGCTCTACGTGGCCGTAAGGGAAATAGAAGACCTTGAAGTTAATCGAAGGCATCTGATTGGTGGCTTCTATTTTGGTTTTGGTTTCATTATGTTGATGGGTTTGCTGGATTTCAAGAACATGTTCTTCTCAGAAAAAATAATAATAATAATGATAAGAAAAAGAAATTAAATTAATTATTTTATTTTTTAAAAAAAATCATAAGTTTAGAATCTTGTTTTATTGTTTTTTTGACGTAGGTTTTTTTTTTTTTAATTAAAATGTTGACGTGACATTTTTTTTTAAATGACAACTAAATTTTTTTATATTATTTTATTAGTCACATTAGTACCTATCATGCCATCTATGCACTTCATTTGCTACATATGTATTTTCCGTTACTGGGTTGTCGGCAAGATCCAAAACGGATGTGATTTTCTATTTTCAAGGATTGAGGTAGGAGCAAAATCAAGTTAGAGACCAAAATGAAAATAGGTTCAAAATTTAGGAATCAAAAGTACATTTTCACCTACATAATATTTATATTCCCATGCATTGTGTGCGTCTGCTACTAGTGTTTTATAAAAATGATTTCATTTGATTTTACTGTTCAAATCTGGTAGCAAATGACACTGTTTTAATCATTTTTTTTTTTAATTATTATTATTGAAATAAGTCAATAACTTATAAAATTGTTTTTTTTTTTGGCTGAATACATTAGATATGTCATTGGATAGATCGTGTTGTTTGATTAGTATTATTAAAAAAAAAAAAAAAAAATTATAAATGTTATTTGAACGGGCTCATTTGCTAACAGATTTGGACGGAAGAACTCAATTGACTCATTTCAACAAGTGGCTTAATAAACTGTTAAAAATTAAATTCCAAGGACTAACTTGACAATTGAAGTAAATATCAAGTGATTAAATTGAATTTCAGCCTTAAATGAATGTATATTCTACTACCTAAACTGCTAGAGCTCGTACCTAAATTGCTAAACATATTCCTATAACTTGAAACCAATGTTCAGAAATCATCAAATCATAATAAAGTTACACTAATTGATTTTATTTCTTTGATGGATTTCTGGGCTTTTCTCAGATTCATGAACATGCCTAATAAAACTAAAAAGGTAGTTTTTCATATCCAATATTGGGCTCTCAATGGGCCAAAGTGAGTTTAAGTCCAAAACATGGTATGTAGTAAGTAACGTTGGAAAAATGAAACTCTATTTGATATCTAAGAAATAAAGTACCATGGAAAACTAAAACCCAGTCATTTCTCACTATATTTTATCTCTGTCTCTCTCTCACGTTCACCCTCAATCTCTCTCTCTCTCTCCTTGTTCATTGCTTCGTTCCTGTGCTTGGTTGTGTTGTGATTTATCTACTAAGATACAGACATGGGTTCCCTTCTCTTTTTTGTTTATACTACATTCTATAAAATTTTGGTGCTTCCTGACTGTTAAAAATTTCTTGATTTGATTATCAAAAAAAAAAAAAATTCTTGATTTAAGAGTAGCCTGAAATATACGTTCAAATTGAAAAACCAATCATGAAGTAAATCCTAAGCACCAACGGATTTCTATATATTGCTTTGGGCTACTGTACTTTACTTTATTGAACATTTTAGTTCAGCCAATAAGGAATGTTCTTCAATAAACTATATTCCCTATTCTCCGTCTTCTTTCTGGACCTTTTTTTTTTTTTTTTTTTTTTTTTTTTTTTTTTTTGTGAGACTAAAAATATATGATAGGCATAGATGTTATTTAACTGACACCAGCACGAGCATGGATGGAAGAGCCCGTAATCAAAACTATAGACAACATTAGGGGATTATATAAAAAATTTAAACTTTAAAAGACAAAATCAAAATCACTTCAAATTTTAAAGGGGAACTTGTAATTAATGTTTTTTTTTGGCCCCCATCTGCATGAGCTTCATGGTTTCTTGTGGGGCCAAAATGGCCAACTGGCCCTAAAATCGTAACTATTTAGTTAGTAGGCTCCGTTTACAAACTATATCAGTTACTAGCATCTCGAGTCTTTGATGCTCGATTTTCGCTTATAAATCGAGTCTCAAAGACTCGATTTCCATGGTCCGATCTGACATATTTTTTGACGTGACGATGACATGGAAATCGAGTCTTAAAGACTCGATTTCTAACTTTTATAACTACAACAACCCACAGCCCAGCCAGAACTTCATCAGAGCAGAGAAAAAAAAAAAAAAAAAAACACACCAGAAACAGAAAGAGAGAAGATCGAGATTGGAGCAGACCACCGCCGCGAGACCCAGGCCGCGAACCGTGAGCGAACCAGCGCCAGCTCGCGTACGGCTTGGGTCGCGCCCCGTCTCGACCTGGGTCGCGCGCAGGCTGCGCATCGTGCGCGAACCAGGTCGCGACGGCACGCGACGCAGGCCGCGCACCGTGCGCAACCCAGGTCGTGACGGTGTGCGACTCAGCTTGCGACCCAGGTCGCGATGGGGCGCGACCCAAGCCGCGCGAGACCCAGGTCGCGCGCGGCCCAGGCCTGCTTCGGCTCCTATCTGATCTAATTCTTCTTTCTCCCTCTAATCTGAGTCTTCTTTCTCCCTCTGATCTTTCTCCCTCTGATCTCCTTCTGGATTTCTTAAATTTTTTTTTGGGTATTTGGCTTGTATGAGAGACTGTAAGACTTAGAATTTTTTCAAATTTTTTTGGTTTATAAATCGAGTCTTAGAGACTCGATTTCCAGGTAGGCAACAAATGCCAGATCAGAACATGGAAATCGAGTCTTTGATACTCGATTTATAACCAAAATCGACTCTCTTAGACTCGAGATGCTAGTAAATGATATAGTTTGTAAATGGAGCCTACTAACTAAATAGTTACGATTTTAGGGCCAGTAGGTCATTTGGCCTTCTTGTGGTGATTGTATACGGAATGTAGAATAGCTCTAAAGTCAACGTCAATTTATGTGTATCTGCTATGATTATACTATTGATTCCTTTTGAGTCTAAGTTTTTGTTGGCAGTTATATTCTATGATGCAATGTAAGTCCCTATGGCAATTGCACTCTCTGATCTCCCCCTTCTTGGTCAACCAGTTATGGTAAAGCCATCAGAAGCAGGAAAGAATCTGGTCCAGTCAACTACAGCAGTGGCTGGTGCATCAGCTTATAGGTTCCTATTTCAGAAGGGGCCAGAAGGCTGTATGTTGGGAAACTGCATTACAACATTACTGAAACTGATCTTCATCAGGTAAGCATCTTTTTTTTGGACTCATTCCATAGGATTTTTATATTGCAAAAGTTATCAGAGTTGATTGATTGGACTAGCCTTAAGGCAGGTTGCAATGTGGTAAACCTGGGTGAGATATTTCAACATGCTACAACCATATCTTTTGTTGTTGTTTTTACATTTTCTTAATAATTTCTTAATTTATAGTTAAGTTTGAGAGGATTTTTTTATCTATAAAGATTCTCTTTAGTCTTCATATTGGTTTTCATGATTTTTTCATACTTATGTTATCATGCCTTGTCATAGTGACAGAGAACAACCTAGCTCTGGTACCAAATTGAGTCCTTTACACTGATAGATTGATTATCGGCTTCAACATCACATACAGCTTGTATCTAAATCACTTGGTATAATATCTGAACATGGTGTTCTTGGCTCTACTGATGTTCTAGGGGGCATATTAGATGCACACTAAGGTTCCTCCTGATTTATTGCAGTTTGCACATCTGGGACACCGACTCGATGGAGCTAACCTATGGGATACACTAACCTGGCTCCTATTTTATGAAGCTTGAGATACCATCTCCTACCAAGTTGACAATCCCAAGAGTGGGATTCCATGCAATGTAATATACTAAAATCATTCTTACGAAAATTGTAAAAACTATAAAATTGGACAGTTTTATCTATGAAGCATTTTTTTGTCTAATTATATAACTTCTCAAGTCCCGCAAGTTGGTTGCCTCAGTTGTGAATATCCAATATATCCGTAAAATAGTAGTATTGGGGGCATAATATTTTTCACTTTTCTATATTAATTTTTTACAACTATCGATGCTATTTTTATAATTGGAGAAACATTACTTACAACTTAAACTGATCCACCTTTGACACTACTTTTGTAATACAAAAATTACAACAAATCATGTCGGTTATTGTGAAAAAAGTTATGATTCTAAACTTATTGATCAATAATTCTCATATAAATACTGTACTTGAATTAAAGAATCAATCTTTTCACTAATGGTCTGTTTGGATTGAGGGGAGAGGGAGGGGGAGTGGAGGAGAGAGTAAAGTAGAGTTGACTGAAAATATGCTAATTTTGGACCAATTCTATTCTACTCTACTCTCCCTCTTTCTCTCTCAATTCAAAAGGACCCTAAGTTGCATAATTTCCCAATTTACTTGCATGCCCTGAATTTCGACCGTGTCAAACTCCAGTAAACTGCAATTTGATGGATAACTTAGTCGTATTCGAGACGACTACCCTCCAAGAAATTATAGAGAGAGAGAGATATTTGGGATTAAAATTTTGCTTACCTCTTATTTCACTTAATACTCTTAAATACAAGATGGATTGGAATTCAAATACAAGAGGTAACCAAATCCTATCTAACAGAGTCCTATCGCAAGATAGCTTCTTATCCCAGTTCATAATTCAAATAACAATTAACAATAATCCAAACTGATAATGCTCAGAAAACCAGTAGACTGGATGGTGAGAATGTTAATGATTTTGAAGGACCTGAAAAAGAGAAAACAAAGAATCAAAGGAGACCGGGGTTGACCGGCCACAAACCCTCCGATGATGAAGTTAGTTTCTCTCTTCAAAATCTAGAACTCCAAACTTATGGGAATTGTATAAAGGGAAAAACTTGCCTTTGTTTGTCTGAGATGAGTGTTTATATAGCATGTCCTTGAGACAGTTGCTTGTCCAGTAACTTCTCCTATCTTTGAGGAGCTCGAAAGTTTTAGAATTAACTTCCATAACTGCTATAGAAGTTATATTTTTTAGTCTTATTTTCCATAATTGTCATTGGAAACGATTTGTAGTACTGAACCTCGACTTTTACTTGGTAAACTCCGAAATAGGAATGTGTAGGTTGTCTAGAACATGCATAGAGAAGCACGCTTGGAATGTATGGAGGTTGTCCAAGCATCTTTTTGGATGGACGACCTTGTCATGGACGAGGGTTCTATCTAGTCCATTTTTATTATTGCCATGGATGACCTTCATGGATCTTGTCCTTAATATTCAAATGAGGGAATCGCTACTGGAGGACCAAGAAAGGCTCCCACCGCTACTGGAGGTCCAAGAAAGGCTCCCAAGTGGCATCGTCTTCCGCTGTACCAGACTAGTGCACCAAGGCATCTTGGAGAACTCTTTTTCCAATCTTACGCTAGCGAAAGTGTAAGATCCTTATAGGCTCAAGCAGCAAGTGCCCGTTATCTTTCACTTAGGGCAATTCTACTGCTACACAATCCAATTGACCCAACTTTTGTTTGAGCTAGGAAACATGAAAAACCGGATGAATGCAGGAAGTGGCTAGTAGTGCCAATCGATAAGCCACCTTGCCCAATCATTCCACAATCTAAAATGGATCATAGAACCATGGGGAGAGCTTCATGTTACCTCGAGTACGGATAGACATTTGACAGAAGGGTTGGAGGTGAAGATATACAAACTCACTAATCTGAAATTCCAGCTCACGTCAATGCCGATCCGCATTTAATTTCATATGGATTTGGGCTGTCACCAAATTCTCATGTAAGAGCTTGAGAGTTTCATCCCAACTCTGCAAAGAATTCTCTACCTATGCAACCAATGTAGTGCCCTGTTCATAAGAATGAATGGTTGGTGGTGCACAACCATAAACCACCTCAAAAGGAGTCATGCGAGTGGCAGTGTGATAACTTGTATTATACCAGTATTCAGCCCACGACAACCATTGCAGCCACTGCTTCTGTTTGGAGTTGGCAAAACAACACAGGTATGTCTTAAGGTAGCAATTAAGGACTTTTTTCTGGCCATTGGTTTACGGATGATAGGTAGAACTCATGTGTAATTCCGAACCTTGCAGCCAGAAAAATTCTGACCAAAATTGGCATGTGAAAACAAGGTCCTTATTCGAAACAATGGACCGCGACATGCCATGGAGATGCACCATTTCTCGGATAAAGATCTCTGCCACCCCTTTGGCTGAGTAAGATTGTTTCATTGCAATGAAGTGACTGTATTTGGACAAGCATTCCACCACCACATAAATCACAGAGAATCCATTTAAAGATGGAAGACCATCGATAAAATCCATTGATACATCCTCCTCCACACACGATCCAGAATCGGTAATGGTTGCAACAGCCTCATTGGAGTGAGCGTGTCATATTTATGGCGTTGGCAAACATCACAATGTTGCACAGTCTTGAACATCCTTCTTCATACCGACCTAGTAGAAGTTGGTAGCGATCCTTTTGTAGGTGCGAAAAATTCCAAAATGACCTCCAATGGGAGTGTTATAAAATTCATGAAGCACCGCTTCCTTGAACTGGGACTTTTGTGGTGAAACCAAACGACCCTTATACCACAATTACTCACCCTTAGTTTCATATTCTTGGTTGCTTATGGTTCCCTTAGACAAGGCTTCACGCATGGCTGTTAACATAGGATCAACCTGGGCTTCACATTGGACAATTTATAACCAAATAGGGTGTGGGTAGGTGATGGAAGCTAATTCTCCATGTAAACAAGAGAGAGCATCTGTTGCCATGTTTTCACAGCCAGGGCGATATTCAATTTCATAATCATACCCCATTAACTTCATAATCCATTTTTGTTGGTCCATGGTCGAGATGAGATACTTCAAACTTTGTGGTCTGTAAGAATGCAAAATCGTCATCCCACTAAATAATTTTGCCACTGGTTCACCAAAAGAATGATTGCCATGGGCTTTTTTTCATAAGTCGATATGTCCAAGGCCTTGCTGGAGAGTGCCTTGCTGTAATAAGCCAGCGACTTGCCATCTTGCATAAGAACGGCACCCAAACCACTACTAGAGGGGTCAGCCTCGACCACAAATAGCTTGGAAAAATCAGGTAGATTGAGCATCGGAGCTTGAACCATGGCCTACTTGAGGTTATGAAAGGCATTCTCTACTGCTTCAGACCAACAAAACCCATCTTTTTTTAATAGTTGTGTTAGTGGTGCAGCAATGCTACCATAGCCACAAAAGAATTTCTAGTAGTAACCAGTTAACACAAGGAACTTGTGAAGTTCAATGGTATTAGCAGGAACCAGCCAAGTTTCCATGCTATGTATTTTTTTTGGATTGGCGGCAACACCTAATAACATGGCCCAAATATCCCACTTCTTTTCGGCCAAATAAGCACTTAGAATGATTAACAAATAATTGATGTTTTAGTAGAGTACCCAAAACCACATCTAATTAATGCTTCCTCCATCATCTCTAAAATAAATATTTGCTACTTCTTGCATCGATGCCCAAGGCCGAATCTCTCATCATAGTTGTAGTACAACCCCTCTTCCCTTCGAGCTTGCATTTCAGCCCAAGAGAGTTTCTTACATGTTGGATTGGTTGCAGGTCACATCCCAGTTGTAGGTGGTAAGGTAGGTTTGACTAGTGTTGGTGTTGGTAGTAAAGAAGGGTTGTATGGAGATGGTTGTGGTTGGGAAAATTTGGCAAGTGTTGGAGTGAAAATTGCATGCTGCATTCTTTGTAATTTATCTTCCTGCAATCGGGCCAAGCTTGTGGCATGAAGCAAGGTAGTGGGTCGAAATAGTTTAACTTTTGATCGTATCTCTTCCTTTAGTCCACTGACATAGCTTTCGAAGGTCCAAAGCGGATGCACAAGGCATGAGTAAACTCCTCCCACTGCACATTTGGTTGAGACTGCTCATACCATTGATACCACTGCAAGGCTTCCTCTAGTAGGTGAAAAGATGCTAGAAGCACCTTCTCGCTAGTGTCCGTCTTCTGATATTGGAAAAATTGTTCAACCTTGTAAATCCACCCTGTTGGGTTCTCCCTATCGAAGCGAGGAAAATCCAAGCGTGAGAATTGGGTCTGTATGCTACCATGATGTGTGCCATGACTTTGCTATCCAGGACATTCTCCGATTTCATGATTTTGGTTAGTGGAACTATTGTCTTGACCACTGTTGTTATTGGGCTCATCGATTTGAATACCTTTTGCCTCCTTAGCTTTGGTCATTTTGGCAACGGCGATGGTAAGGGCCTCCAGTCCTTCTTTCACGGTAGTGAATTCCTCTTTTTAAGACTCAAACTATTGTCGAAGAGAATGGGTGCTAACCTCCAAGGCTGATACACAGTCGTCATTGGTGGTTGATCATGTATGTGGTGGGTTGGTCAACATTTGGCTCTGATAACAAATGCAGTAGACTGCAATTTGATGGATAACTTAGTCGTATTTGAGGCGACTACCCTCCTAAAAATTATAGGGAGAGAGAGAGATATTTGAGATTAAAATTCTGCTTGCCTCTTATTTCACTTAATACACTTAAATACAAGATGGATTGGAATTCAAATAAAAGAGATAACCCAATCCTATCTAATAGAGTCCTATCGCAAGATAGCTCCTTATCTTAATTCATAATTCAAATAACAATCCTAATTCATAAATTTTTTATTTTATTATTATTATTATTTTATTTTATTTTTTTTATGAATCGAAAACCGTAATCATTCATTCATGAAATAACAATCATTCATTCATGAAATTCTTCCAACCAAACAACCTCATCATCTACTTGTCTCGCATATTTTGCTAATGATTGCGCAGCGGAATTGGCACTTCGCTTAACACAACTAAAAGAAAAAGTTTGTATAGTCAAAGCCGTACAGCCTATGTCCTCATAAATATGTCCTAGCCTAGAATAATTGACCTTTGATGACATAATGGTCTTCATTGCAATGGCATTGTCCCCTTCTATTATTAGCTCTCTAAACCCAGCATCCGTCGCAAATTCAATGGCACATCTGCATGCCAGCACATCAGCTTCTTCGCTGTCCACTACTGGAGGTCCCCTTGCTGAGATAGCTGCCGTCACTTCCCCTTTGTCATTGCACACTATTGCTCCAAAACCTGTATCAAGATTGCAGCCCACATCAGAAAGACAGAAAAGAAATGAAGCAAAAGAAGAAAGCAGCGAAGAAATGATTTTTCTGTCTAAACGACATTAGTGTAGTATAGTTGTTGTAGTTTTGTATTTTCTGTATGTAAAACTACTTGTAGCTTTCCATGTATTTAAGTTGGAGGAGTCTCACACGTGGAATAACAGAATGTCACACGTGCTGTAACTGATTTGGGATGTAACTGTTTTTGGGATTTTTCCAGGCCTCTGTTTTTGGTATTTAGACGCAGAGCTTGTACAGATTCATTATTGAATTGAAATCAGAATTTTTCATTCTCTCTCTCGCATATTGTTTCTCCATTTCTCCTTCAAAGTTTCTGTACTTTCTTATATGGTATCAGAGCTTGAGCCTTTATCAATGGCATCAAACACAGAAACTGTCTCATCTACTTCTTTGCATCACGAGCTTTCTCCAATGGAAGATCCTCGCAGTCCGTTCTTTTTACATCATGGTGAATCTCCTAGTGCGATCCTCGTTGCTCCACACCTGACTGAGGATAATTATCCAACGTGGGCTAGAGCAATGATAATGGCTTTAGATGCTAAGAGCAAACTTGGTTTTGTTGATGGTTCCATCATTGTTGCAATGGCGATTACACCGCTTAAGAAGCAAGCTTGGTCAAAATGCAACTCGATGATCTCATCTTGGATCTTAAATTCTGTTTCACCTCACATCAAAGCTAGTGTTATTTACAGAGACACAGCTCGTGCAGTGTGGAATGCATTAAAGATCCGTTTCCAACAAGCAAACGGACCAAGAATCTCTCAGCTCCAGAAGTAGATTTCCTCTATAATGCAAGGAGATTCTACAGTAACAACATTTTTCACTGATCTTCAAGCTACTTGGGATCAACTGTTGAATCTCAGGCCTTTGCCAAGCTGTTCATGTGGCAAATGCACTTGTGGAGTAAATGATAAGATTACGCAGCTTTATCATCAAGATTCAATAATGCAGTTTCTCAACGGATTGAGTGATTGTTATTCATAAGTCAAGACTCAAATCCTTATGATGGAGCCTGTTCCATCAATAGATAAGGCTTTCTCGTTGGTAATTCAGGAAGAAAGGCAAAGGTTTTCAACCTCTAATGGTGCTCCTTCTATTGAATCAGCTGCACTTGCTGTTAAGAACCAAGTCTTCAATCAAGGTTCTCATTCAAACAACAGCAATGGTAGAAATTTCAAGGGCAATGCTACCAAAGGAAGACCTGTATGCAGCCACTGTGGAAAACTTGGTCACATTATGGAAAAATGCTATAAACTTGTTGGATTTCCTCCAGGTTACAAGCAAAATGGACGGGTGGCCAAGGCTAATCAGGTTATGGTAGATGATAACCAAGGTTAATCTGAATTTGTGCAGCAGAATAATCCCTTTCCTTTCACTTCAGAGCAGTATCAACAGTTGCTTTCTCTACTGAATTCTCATGCATCTACCTCTGGTAATTCCAATGATGCTATAGCCACAGCCAATTCTGCCATTTCAGGTAATCTTTATGACTCTTTTCATGATTCTTTCTGCCTAAGTATGCAACATTCCATTTTTGCCAATAATCCAGCTAGTAAAACAACATTTGATAGACAAACTTGGGTCCTTAACACTGGGGCAACAGATCACATTGTTCATTCTGTCAATTTGTTCACTAAAATCACCAAATCTGTTTCATCCTTTGTCCAATTACCTAATGGTGAAAGAGTTCTTGTCACACACATTAGCACCATTCAAGTGACAGCCAGCCTTATACTTGAAAATGTATTATGTGTTCCTGCCTTCACCTTCAATCTGATCTCTGTGAGTCAATTGACAAAAAGATTGTCTTGTTGTTTCATTTTCTTGTCCAATTTGTGTTTTATACAGGACCTTTCTTGTTGGAAAACGATTGGAGTGGGTAAACTACATAACAACCTCTACTTGCTATCTACAACTCCTTGCAAATCTGATTCTGCAGCTTCTTCCATTTTGGATTCTGTTTTTGGTACTTTTGTCAATAATATTTCTAATGTTCCTGTCATAACCAAGCCATTTCTTTGGCATCTTAGACTAGGACATGCTTCAGATGCTAAACTTCATGCCTTACATGATTGTATTCCTGATGTAAGCAATGTTCATAGCAATAAATCTTGTACTCTTTGCCCCATTGCTAAACAGAAACGTTTTCCATTTCCTTTCTTTAATCATTTGTCTGCAACTCCTTTTGATCTTATTCACTGTGATGTATGGGGCCCCCTTTTGCTAAGTCCACTCATGATGGTTTTAGATATTTCCTTACCATTGTTGATGATGCCACTAGATCCACATGGGTGTACCTTATGAAAACCAAATCTGAAACCAGACCCTTGTTGATTTCATTTTTCAATATGACATTCACACAGTTTAGCACTAAAATCAAGGCTATTAGGATTGATAATGCTCAGGAATTCACTCTAAAAGAATTTTATGCTAAGCATGGAATTTTGCATCAGCATTCTTGTGTAGCCACTCCACAACAAAATTCAGTTGTGGAGAGGAAACACCAACATATATTGAGCATTGCAAGGGCCTTAAAGTTTCAGTCCAATGTGCCTCTTACCTTTTGGGGTGAGTGTGTCTTAACTACTGTGTATATTATAAATAGGCTGCCTTCTTCTACTCTTGGCAGCAAAACTCCATTTGAGAAACTATACAACACAATCCCTTCCTATGATCATCTAAAGGTGTTTGAATGCCTTTGTTTTGCATCTACTTTGTCTCACAATAGGTCAAAATTTGATCCTAGATCATTACCATGTGTTTTTCTGGGTTATCCTTATGGGGTTAAAGGTTTCAAGGTGCTTGATCTAGCCACCAAGAAAATTTTTGTCTCTAGGGATGTTCTTTTCCATGAGACTGTCTTTCCCTTTATCTCTTCCACATACTCTTCTTCCCCTCATTCCACAATTACCATACCTCATATTTTTCCTTCCCCAGACCCTTACCTTGACCCCTTACCCTTTGTTGCCACTCCTATTGTTGATTCACATACCCCAACAACTCCCATTATAGATTCTACATCTGTTTTGTCCAATCCTATCTCACCTCCCCCTACTTCACCTTTAACCATTCCAGATACTACCTCTGGCCCTTCCTTTGATTCTGTTCTTCCTCCTTCTGTAGACCCCATACCTGATCCTATATCCCATTCTATTCCTGCTTCAGTATCTACTTCTATTCCTGCTTCCATTCCACCCTTAAGGAAGTCTACAAGAATCAGTAAAGCTCCTGCTTATTTGCAAGATTTTAAATGCAGTACTGTTGTTCATGCTAAGTTTGATCACTCCAATTCAGCCATCAAGTCTGGTTCCAGCTCCTCTATGTCAGGTACTAAGTATCCTATCTCTGATTATATTGATACTTCTGGTCTTTCACCTTCCTATGCCCATTTTTGTTCCTTAATCACTGCTATTTCTGAGCCAAAATCCTATTCTGAGGCTATCAAGGATCCTAAGTGGCAGAATGCTATGGCTGATGAGATTGCAGCCTTGGAATCCAACCAAACTTGGTCTCTTACTTCTCTCCCTTCTCACAAAAAGGCCATTGGGTGCAAATGGGTATATAGAATCAAATATAAGGTTGATGGTACAGTAGAGAGGTACAAGGCCAGACTTGTGGCCAAAGGGTTCACTCAACAGGAGGGTTTAGACTTCACAGACACTTTCTCTCTTGTGGCAAAGATGACTTCAGTGAAGACTATCCTTGCTATTGCTGCTGTGAAGGGCTGGCACCTTGTTCAACTTGATGTGAACAATGCTTTCCTCCATGGTGATCTCCATGAGTAAGTTTATATGCATCTACCTCCAGGCTTTCACAGCAAGGGGGAGCATTTGGTGTGCAAACTAAATAAGTCATTGTATGGACTTAAGCAGGCCTCAAGACAATGGTACTCTAAGTTCTCAGCTACCATTTTGAAATGTGGTTTCAAACAATCTAAGTCAGATTACTCTCTATTCACCAAGAAGTTTAATCAGTCATTTATAGCTCTCTTGGTGTATGTTGATGACATCCTTATTGCTAGTAATGATGCTCATGCTATTGAAGAACTTAAGGTGTTTTTGGATCAAGAATTCAAGTTGAAAGACCTTGGAAACCTGAAATTTTTCCTTGGTCTTGAAGTGGCCAGATCAGAACAAGGCATTTGTTTATGCCAAAGGAAATACACCTTGGAGATACTTAAAGATGCTGGGATGTCAGGTTGCAAACCAAGTAAGGTTCCTATGGAACAAAATTTGAAGTTAAGCAAGTTTTGTGGGGAGTTATTGCTTGATCCTAGTGTTTACAGAAGACTAGTAGGGAGATTGTTGTATCTCACCATAACTAGACCAGACATTGCTTACTCAGTACAAAAATTGAGCCAATTTATGTCCAAGCCACGCAAACCTCATCTGGATGCAGCTTATAAAGTGCTGCAATATCTTAAAGGAACTCCTGGTCAGGGCATCCTTTTCTCATCCAAATCAGATTTACATTTAAAGGCATACACAGATGCAGACTGGGCTTCCTGCATTGACACTAGAAGATCCACTACTGGATTTTGCATTTTCTTAGGTGATTCACTCATTTCATGGAAGACCAAAAAGCAATCTATAGTCTCTTGTTCCTCTGTTGAGGTAGAATATAGGGCCATGGTAGTTGCTACATGTGAAATAACTTGGCTTCTGGCCTTGTTAAAGGATTTGGAGGTTTTTCATCCCAAACCTGTCATGCTTTTCTGTAACAATCAAGCAACCATATACATAGGTGAGAATCCCGTGTTTCATGAAAGAACCAAGCACATAGAAATAGATTGCCACTTGGTCAGGGACAAAGTTGAAGATAAGGTCATTCGTTTATTTTTTACTCCCACTCATTCCCAGCTAGCTGATCTCCTCACAAAGGCTCTTAGTGGTCAGCAGTTGCAAGCATTACTATCCAAGATGTGTATTGTGAATATCCATAATCCCAATTCTCATCTTGAGGGGGAGTATCAAGATTGCAGCCCACATCAGAAAGATAGAAAAGAAATGAAGAAAAAGAAGAAAGCAGCGAAGAAATGATTTTTCTGTCTAAACGACATTAGTGTAGTATAGTTGTTGTAGTTTTGTATTTTCTGTATGTAAAACTACTTGTAGCTTTCCATGTATTTAAGTTGGAGGAGTCTCACACGTGGAATAACAGAATGTCACACGTGCTGTAACTGATTTGGGATGTAACTGTTTTTGGGATTTTTCCAGGCCTCTGTTTTTGGTATTTAGATGCAGAGCTTGTACAGATTCATTATTGAATTGAAATCAAAATTTTTCATTCTCTCTCTCGCATATTGTTTCTCCATTTCTCCTTCAAAGTTTCTGTACTTTCTTATAACCTGAGGCGCTACTCCCTTCAAACATTGCTGCATCAAAATTGAGTTTGTATGGCAATCCTAATTCATAATTCAAATAACAATTAACAATAATTCAAACAATACTAATCTGGTGCAAATAACAACTAATCTTGAGGCATTATCCTTATCTTCTTATAATTTTTCTCTCTAGCCACTTTCTGCAATTTCACCACTTGACTGCACGTGATTCCCATTTGGCTCCACGTGAACTTGAGACATAAACATTGTCTTTTCATCTAGCAATGACAATTTTTCTGCAGCCACAGTCATACAAGATCAATAGACATTATCAAACCACCTAATTTGGACACATCCCAGAATCCTCTAGCTAAATCAATTAAATTTGCTACCATCACTAGTTGCTAAGCTACCTTATTAGGCCATGGTTTAAACTTTAAAACCCAAATCAAAGTTATCCAAGGGCCCCCACCAAATAGCATAATCCTTAGTATCTTTACTCTTCTTCAACCCATCTATATCCAAGATGCTGATTCTCCTTTTAGCCAATTCGCAATCATGCAATATTTTGCTTTAAGAATTTGAGCAAAAAGCTTATGTGGCCCTGATACCAACAACCAGCCAAATTTGACCAACAAAGCTGACAAAGTTCTTCACAGTATTTAAGAGCAAGGCCTTCGTTGTTTCCATCAGCTTTCGCTCGCCCCCAAAACTTTTTTACTATGGCACCCATTTCATCACATACCATACTCATGCTCATTTAAGAAGTTTATTTTTTATCAGTTTTTTTTTTTTTTTTTTTGAAGAGTATTTTTTTCAGTTTCTTGTTAGGTTTAAAAAATAACTAATGCAAAAGTACAATTATTCCGTAAAATAGTAATTAAAGTTTAAAAAGTTGTACATAGGCTGAATTAATTAAACTGAAAGTAAGATGTTTGGAGCGTGAAAACACTGTATATTATAGCCAGGGTCGGAGCTAGATGTAGGGTGAGGGGGGCACTTGCCCCCTGACTCTTAAAATTTTCATGTATATAGTGTGAGTTTGGATGGGATGAAAAATTATGAATTTGGCTTTTTTTTCTTGGGTCTCGTGCACTGTTCATGAGACTTATAAGTACGGAAAAACGTAAATTTTATTTTAAAAATGAGTCCCACAGTACTATTAACATATTTAAAAATTATTTTGCTATAGTATTTTCAACAATAAGTTTTTAGTTTTCAACAATAAACGGTATTCAAATAGACCCATTTTGTTAGTTTGGCTTTAGATTAAAAAGTCAGCTTATTTTACTATTCATGGACCCCACTGCACTCTTTGGTATCATTCATAGATCCCACTGTACTATTTTAACTAATTTTTATCTTTGTCTATCCTACTTTCAGTAAAATAAACAGATCCCAAACAATCTGCAATCTTAATTCTTAAGTAGTTACTCACTGGCATAGAGAAAAAACTAGAAAATGACTCCCACTTGGTAAAAAAACAAGTTTTCTCAAACATCAAACCGTATCACCTATTCACCTATTTTACTGTTGTTGTAAGTAACTTTTGTCTTGTCCAAGTTTGACACCTATTTCACAATTTTTTTTTCTATTCTATTATTTTTTTTCGCCATTTTCTTTATTAATGATACTTTTCACAGTATTTTATTATTGAGTTATACAAGAGATACTATAAATTTTACTATTTATAATTACAAATTGGTATGTCACCAATCACAAAAAATAATTTCAAACATTTATTCATTATATATTGTTTAAGTAACACTAATCACATTTTTACTACATAAGTTTTTAAACTTCTTGTTGTAGATTTTGTAGTATGAATTGGTTTTTTTTTTTTTTTTAATTTATTTTAATGATATGAAATATATTTATTTTCTTATAATTATTTATTTATTTTGTTATTATTATCGATTAATATTTTTTAGATCAATTTCACTTTAAATAATATTTTTTAATTTTGCTCCCTTTGAATCAAAATTTTAGCTCCGCCACTGATTATAGCTATAAGTTTAGGAAAAAAACATTTTTTGCAACTTTCTTTACAATTACTAACATAATATGTTGTGATTAGTGTATAATAAAGGTAGTATTAGTACAAAATTTATCTTATGAATCAATCTTACAAGACATATCTTTAACATGTGTGGGTCCTGCTTGTTGTGAAAAAAATGCCTAATGAGAGTCATTATATACCTTCCTGTGTTAATGATAAACTAAGATGAAAATAAGGTTACTTCAATCATAACAAATCATTTTAGTCCACGTGAAGAGGTTACTTAAGATAGGAATTCTGAACTCCAAACCGTTCACCTACTGATCAGTTAACTATTTCAATGGCTACCAATTCAAAGCCACAATTTTTTCTCTTCTCATCACTGCTTATTCTTCTACCTATATTATCTTCTGGGTCGCTCAATACTGTTACAGGCCATGGGTTCTCAATAGAAGAAGCAAGTGTACATGACATCCAACTCGCTTTCAAGCAAAACCAACTCACCTCAAGGCAACTCGTTGAGTTCTACCTAAAACAAATACACAGACTCAACCCAATCCTTAAGGGCGTCATAGAGGTGAACCCAGAAGCACTACACCTAGCTGATAAGGCTGACTCCGAGCGCAAATCAAAAGCACCTGGGTCACTCTCTGGGTTACATGGTATTCCCATTCTGCTCAAGGATAATATTGCAACCAAGGATAAGCTGAACACTAAGGATGGCTCTTATGCACTGCTAGGTTCAGTGGTGCCTAGAGATGCTGGAGTGGTGACCAAGCTGAGGAAAGCTGGGGCTATAATCATAGGTAAGCGAGTGGTCTCAATTCAGGTCGTTCTATGTACCCAATGGTTGGAGCGGCAGAGGTGGCCAAGGAAAGGTACGTGACTTGCATTGATTCAATGTGTAATACTCAGATTGTATGGATTGTTCAGTCCCTTGTGTGTATTTGGTGAAAAGTGAAGTTACTGTACACCGATCACAAATTGGCACATAAGAATGTCGTGAAATTAGGTGTGATTTAGTGTTTCCATAGAGTTCTTCTTGTTCATTCAGTCTATTAACTTTTACTTCAATTATTAAATTGTGCTGTAAGGTTTATTTTTCGTCAATTGAGTCCAATATTAGCAAGTGGTGCTGTTTTGATGTTCTTTTTTTAATTGAAATAACTGATAAAATTCTTTTCTTTTTCTTTTTTCCTTGAAAACATGAGTTGTGTCATTTGATAAATGGTGTTGTTTGATTAGTATATTATTATTTTTAAATTATAAATGATATTTAAATGGCTTCATTTGTTAACAGATTTGGACGAAAGAACTTGATTCGACTCATTTTTGACAATGCAGCTTATTAAATTGTCAAAAATTAGACCTAAGGACTAATTTGAGAATTGAAGTAAATATCAATGTACTAAATTGAATTTTAACCTTAAATGAATGTATATTGCACGGTACGCATCTTATGTCGATTTGAGCTATGTAAACAGTAGCATGTAGAGTTTTAACTGCAGCTTTTTTTTTCCCCCTTGTTTGTTATAGTTTTAGGGGTTGTATTAAAAACGTTTGAAATTGTTATAGGAGAAAGAATGTTGAAACACATATAGAACTTAAATATTCATCCAAAAATATCATATAATCTCGATCTGGCCAGTTTTTCTTGGTGTGTAATCAGAATTGGATGAAATAATTAACCATTGGATGTGCATGATAGTTTGTTATAAAAAGAAAGACAGGTACAAGCTGTTAACATCAATGTTTTGTGATGGTGTGCAGAATCCCTATGTTCTGTCGGCAGATCCATGTGGGTCAAGCAGTGGATCAGCTATATCAGTGGCTGCAAATTTGGTGGCAGTGTCATTGGGGTCTGAGACAGTTGGCTCTATTATTTGCCCATCCAGTTCTAACTCAGTTGTGGGCATTAAACCAACAATTGGTCTCACAAGCCGTTCTGGGGTTGTCCCAATCTCTCCTAGGCAGGACACTATCGGGTAACTTTATTACAATCTTCGATATCAAAATAGATATTTTCTTTGCTTATTGGGGTCATTGCACTGCCACTAATAGTCACTTAAAATAAATAAGGTATTTGTGGTTGCTGTAAAAATAAGTCTGTTATAAAAATTTTCACCCACAAGCTCAATTCCAATTGGTCATATAATTCAAATCTATATAATATTTAAAAATGTGAAAGCTAAAATATAGTATTTATTGTTGCTATATTCATGTTAAGCCATATTGTCATAGCATTTCAATCCATTCAGTCTATTTTGGTCTAGTTTGGTCCATTTCAATCTATTTAGTCTATTTCAATCCATTCAGTTCACTTCAGTTCACTTTGGTCCAGTTAGATACATTTTTGTCCATTTCGGTTCATTTAGTGTAGTTTCGTCTACTCGGTCTAATTTAGTCCAATTCAGTCCACTAGGTCCATTTTATCTACTTTGGTCCATTCGGTCCACTTCAAAAATGCATGGGAGGAAAGGTTTGTGTAAAAAGATGAGCTGCTTTATCGAAAATTATATGACATTCTCAGTATAATGTTATTAGATTCTTGATAAAATTCCATTTTTCTTATGTTATTTTTTAAAAATAAATGATAAATTTACTTATATCTACTTGCTTTTTATGCCATTCAAAATGTATAGATAATGAACTGTTTGTAAGGAATACTAGAAACAAATTACAATCACACATTACATTATATACAAAATATATATCTTGTCTTATATAATAATTGAATGTAAAATGAAATATGTTTCCTTGAAGGAAAAAAACTTACAAAATTTAAAACATTTTCAAATAACAAATATAAATACATTAATTTAGAAATATAATATATTTTATCAATTATAATTTGTTAGAAAATAATCACATTATTTTAAAAATTATTTGGGATTAATACTTATAATTCTCATCTACTATTTTCATTTTTCAATTAACAAAAAAATCAATTGTCAATTTTTCCCGTGTATTGCAAGAGTTAGCAACTAGTAAGGTTAAAAGGTACACTTTTATTTATCTAAGCAACCATAGACAATGCACTAATTGATTTTAAATATTCTTGGGTCTTAACAAAATATTTTAGTTCATAAATAAACAAATATATATAAGTTGATTTGTGTGTATATGTATACCTATTGTACTAATTTTGAAACAGTACATGGGTATGACTAGTACCAATATATTTTATTCTCCTGATCAAACCGAAAGTCTTTGATACAATATATCCGTATTGACTACTTTGATTTGAACTTTAAAGAACACACAATTTGCTTAAGTGCATAATCTAATAGGTATCATATCAAATAGTCATCAGCACCAACTATGAGAAATCCACATGTTCACAAGTGATGTGTGAATAATAAAAGTAGGATACCATAGACAGTTGCTAGATATTGATAAGGGGGCATTGAATACATATGATGAGCTACAACTACAACAATTTCAGCAACCAAAAAAAAAAAAAATTACAACCACAACAACGATTAAAGATCCTAACAAAGCTACGTTAATAGCTAATGCAAACTTAACAATTTCGCTTGAGTGAGTTTTGAGTGAAAGACTCAGCAAACTATTTGTCTACTTTTAATGTTCCACTCCAGTAAGTCTTGCTTTCGCTCAATTGTGTTTGAGTTCACTTGCAGCTCTTGACAAGCTTTTGGCCAAACTTTAATCTCATAATTACATTGTGTTTGTCACATGTAACATATAAAACCTAACGAGTAATATTATGTGTAATTTTGAAAGAAAATATATTCTATCTTGATTTTTTTGAACTTGATTTTCTTGTATAATAATGTTATTATTGTGTTAACTGTCATCATTATAATTTCCCTCAAGATATGATGATTACCTTAAGGAAAAAATCTCTCATTTCATGTTGGATAGAACAGGCCTATTTGCAGGACCATATCAGATGCTGTTTACGTTCTTGATGAGATTGTTGGTCTGGACTACAATGATAAAGCAACCATTAAAGCATCAAAGTACATTCCACATGGTGGCTATAAACAATTTCTTAAGGTTAATGGGCTTAAGGGGAAGCGATTGGGAATAGTGAGAAAACCCTTTTACAATTTCGGCAATGACACCTTCTTAAAAAAAAATATTTGCACAGCATCTTGATACACTAAGGTACGTAACATAACATACAAGCAAGAAATTTGCCCTATGTACTATCCTAACTAGATACTTAATTTTCCACAAAATTTCAGGCAAGAAGGTGCAATTTTGGTGGACAATCTTGAAATAGCTAACATTGATGTTATCTTGAATATTGGCAACTCGGAAATGACAGCATTGATAATAGAGTTCAAACAGGCCTTGAACAAATATTTAAAAGAACTGGTGGCTTCCCCAGTGCGTACCTTGGCTGATGCTATAGCCTTCAACAAGAAGTTCTCAGATTTGGTTTGTGTGTTTACATAAATGCTCCATTTTCAATATGTTTAGAGTCACAACTAACAAGATAACATGTTGTTAATGTCAGTGGTAAAATCTTATATGAGAATTAATAATAACCTACCAACTTAACAATTGTGAAGAATGTTGTAGCATTATTTAATTGGGCGAAACTTAGATACAGATCTTTAGGAGTTGTACTTTAGGTTCCTTAATTGAACTTAACTCTATGGTTGAATTGACCAAATGGTGTAAAGATATATAGTGCTATCATTTTCAAAGACAATTAAGTTTAACTATGTAGTTTATTGAGCAATGTTACACCAATAGGGCAAAACTTAAATAAAGTTTTTATGTGTTATTTATTTGGTTCCCTAATTGAATAAAGAAGGTGTTATCTTTTTTTAAACAATTAAATTTAACTATATAATTCACTGAGAACCGAAGTCACAACACCTAATTAAAGAACTGTCTATAAGTTTCATCCTACACAATATAATCTGCTCCCTACATGTTTTTCATTATTGCCAACAAAGGAATGGCACATCCTCAAATAATGAAGATTTACTTGCATGGCCATGCAGGAAAAGATCAAGGAATATAAGCAGAACCTCTTTCTAGAAGCTCAAGCCACAAATGGGTCTAGTAACAAAGAGAAGACAGCATTACAAGATATGGCAAGGCTGACGAGAGATGGTTTTGTGAAGTTGATGATAAAGCATAACCTTGATGCATTGGTGACTCCATATTTAGGACATTATGGTGTTAGTGTTACTTCTGTCCTTGCAATTGGGGGCTTCCCTGGAATTAGTGTCCCTGCAGGATATGATAGTAAAGGTGTGCCATTTGGTATTTGCTTTGGGGGACTTAAAGGTTCAGAGCCAAAGTTGATTGAAATTTCATATGGCTTCGAGCAAGCTACTAAGATTAGGAAGCCTCCTTCATTTAAACCTTGAAGCCCAAACACATAGCCTCCATTCAAAGTTTTAGAACTTGCATTGATACATATGAATCATTAGGTTTGATTATGCTAGTTTGTGGTGATATATATATCAACTACAGTTCAACTATGGCGACAATTAATGTAATCAAGTTGGGCTAATAATCTTGCTGGCATATATGGACAAAGGGCAAGTACTGTGTATTAAGTTTTGGGAACAAGACATTATTAAAATGATATTGTCGTAAGTTATGATTAATCTTTATGTTTATCTCAAATTTTATTTTGACCGACATAACTTTTTTTTTTTTTGGATATGAGATAGTTCTATTTTATCCTAATCTTAATGTATATATGTGTAAAGCTCCCTTCTAGAGACTTAAACTCTAACGCTTGCTTTTTACACCCCATAAATACTTATAATTGTAGAGTGATTATTGCACCAAGAGTGCACATTGGTCCAACATAACCTTTTCACCTTGGATACCATGCACAATTAGATCAAATGCATCATGGCTTCCAATCAATGGGACTCTAAGATGATCATCTAAGTCATGCATTGTTAGCAGACAAATAGGGAAAGAGTTCAAATTGGTAGCTCTATTAGCCTTCTTGGCAAGAACTTGGCTAGAGATGCCAATCGTTGGTGGAACCAGGTTTTTCCGGCTGGCAAGTGGCTATGCCATTGCTCAGACACAGTGGTTTGATCTCACCACCGGTGATGCTATAGTTGGCTACAATGTTACTGTGGTTCACTAGGGCTAGATTTTGTTCAGTCTTGCTAATAGCCCCTTCTTATTTATTGTCTTCCTGTCATGATCCCTTATATGTGCCACGTCTTATGGTTTAATTTTATGTGTTTGATGTGAGTTGGTAAACTAATTTTAGGTCACAATATTATTTAAGCAAGTCCCTAGAACCATGTTGATATGAATTGGCCGGTTTAATTTTATGTTTTATTTATAAGAGTTCAATTATATTGATTTCCCTATAATTAACCAACTTCATTATTTTTAATATAACGTATAATTAACTTATGATGCATCAAGTATATATTTTGTCTCTCAATGCATGTTATTATCGTAGGAAAGTACTAACTCTTATTTTGTAATCTATGAGCTTAATTAACGAGTCCTTGACCCAAAAAAATGCAATTTTTATAGCTACATAAAATTGAAAATAAAATAAAATTTTATGAAATATATATATATATATATATATAATCTAGTTTCAATTAAATATGCCAATACTTTCAAATTGCAACTTAGAATGAAGTTTCATGTCTAAGCATGTTTCAAAATCTTCATAATAAAAGACCATTTTACACTTTAAAAAAAAAAGGTAATTTGAGAGAAATGTGAAAGATAATCAATATTAAACAGAACTCTATCTTCTACTTCTCCATGAAAAAGATTTTGTCATTTTTTTATTTTTTATTTCTGAGTTGTATTGCAAAAAGCCAAAAACTAATTTAGGCGTAGATGCTTTGAAATTGATTTACAACCACAATGAAAATCATATATCAAAATTTCAAATGTTGCAAAATCACATTCAACTACCTAAAGTGGAATTATCGATCGTGTCATCCAAGTCTTTTAAACATATACTGTGTGTGATTCTAAACTCCAATTAACAAAACAAAAATGTTTCTTCCTCTAAGTGAACAATGTGAAATTGATCTAACCACCATTTTTCTTTCTTCTTTCCACTAAGCTTAACAGAAGAACTTTATAAGTTTCCAAAAATGAAAGATATAAATCACGAAATTGAATTTCAATTTTTTTGTGGAAACATATCAATTGGTAGAACTAGTGATAAAAGAAAGAGATGTATATGGATCGTTCACATATCTTCTAAATGCTAAGCCTCTGCTTATGCAACAGCTTTATAGGAAAGATAGAAAGAAAAAGAAATTATTCTTCAAGAAAATCAGCCTCCAGATAAAGAGAGAGAGAAATAAAGGGATTAAAAGAATTGGGAATTTGTTATTAATTTGCATAACCAACACAATCTTTTCTGATGTGCATAAAATATATACAATAAAGTACCCTCATATTTACATATTTAGCCTCATTTTTTATCTAATTTGTGACTAATTATAATCTATCTTTGTTTTATAGGATATAAAGGTTTTACATGCTAGTGGACTTATTTGAGACAGAATGACAGATTCTAACTCAGGTGGGCTGAACCCAAATCAGACTTGAAGACCTATAAGATGTGAATAAAGCCTAATCAGAAGTGCAAGACAAAGAAAAGAAAGAAGTTACTGACGTGGCCATACTAGAGCAATTTACAATAAAGTTGAATGCTCAAGCTGAGCCAATTGACTCAAGCCAACTTAATAAAGCCTGATCAAAAGTGCAAGATAAAGAAAAGAAAGAAGTTATTGACGTGGCCATACTAGGGCAATTTACAATAAAGTTGAATGCTCAGGCTGGGCCAATTGACTCATGCCACTTAAATCTGGCCCGGTGTGAATTAAAAGAAGAATATAGCAAAGAAAGGGTTGAGGCATAAAAAATGAATATAAAAAGCCCACTAAGTATTTAACTTGGACCTGTTGAGATGGCTAGTAATGCAATGGGCCAAAGGCTTTGAACGGTATTTTATCTGAAAGTCTTGTAGCATACTTGTTAGTGGGCCTTCACCTAAATACTAATAAGTGAGTTGTAGTCTGTAGAGGCTACTTGGGCTTCTATGACACAACTGTGACTATTTTTTTACGTATTATATTTGTCTAGTTTAATATTTAGTATTTTATTTGTGTTTTATTTTAATTATTATGAGTAGCTAAATTTTTAATTAGGATTGATGATGAAATCTTGTTAAAGATTATCAGTAGTATTTATGTAATTTAATTTTTCCCACAATAGTTGTTCATTAATAATTTAAATTGTTCTTCCTTCATATCAATTTACTAAGATAGAATTCTAGATATGAGTTCAATAATATTTTTCTCGTGATTTAGGATTTATCTTAATTAATTGAATGTTTGGTTTATTATTTCTTGATTTTAAAATTGGATATCTTTGGTGATTTGTTTGGCTGCAAATACAATTGATGATTTAATTTTATACTTAGGAAGCGAAGAAGGGTATGCTTTAGATTTTCAAAACATGGTTTTTAATGAGAATATTTTTCATGATAGCAAGATTGATTTATAGATTATCATGCAGTGGGTTGGGAAAAATTAATAATCATATATATATGCTGATATGAATTAGTAAGACAGATTTCAAAACCTTAATTCTTTTCTCTTAATTGTTTAATCTCTTTATTGGTTTATATTATATCTTTTGCTTAGTTTATTTAATTTCAAAACAATAAATTTTTATCAAACTAGATTATGATTAATTTGATTAATTTTCCTATGCTTATTCAAGTTTCTGTGGATTCGACCTCGTTTTGTCAAACTATATTTCAATATGGTTCGTACACTTGGAGGTATTTTAAAATTTCACAACACTTTGACTCAACCTTTATACACTAACTTCCAGTAACTAACTCTAGTTGTCACTTACCTAACTGACTGGTAGGAATCTTCAACATACAGTACTCACCCCTACTCTCAGTACATCACATATAGTCTATAACCTTTGATCACAAACACGTTAGACTCCTAACATTACCCTCCCCATCAAAACATCTTGCCCACAAGATGTGGATATTGTTGCTGAAGAGTGAATAAATCCTCCAAAGTAGCATCATCAGGAGAACTACTTTGCCACTGAATAAGGAGTTAAGTGATAGTTCTACGCCTTAAACGATGAGATCTGGTCTGCAATACAGCTACAGGTTCATGTGATAAAATAGCCTGAGAATCACAAAAGGTAATAAGGTGGAAATAGGAACAGTTTGCAATTCCAATTTAGCTTTCAGACATGAGACATGGAAGACAGGATGGATGGCTGGACTAGCATGGAGAGCTAGTTTGTAAGCAACTTCACCAATTTTCTAAATTATCCGGAGAGGCCCAAAGAAACAAGGGGACAGCTTGTGGGAAGCTCTAAAAGCCACATACTGTTGTTTATTTGGCTATAATCTCATATATACCCAATCACCTACATGAAACACCCTCTCAGCCCTGTGTTTGTCACACTATTGCTTCATTCTAGCCTGGGCAGCCACTATATTATGCTTCAGCAAGGTTAAAACCTTCTGCCTAGACCTCAAGACTGAATCCACAGCAGCCACCTGAGTAGTACCAGGTATGTAATCCTAACACTGAATTATATGTATCTGCAGGATTAATTTGGAAAAACAGTAGAGATATGCAAGAACAAACAATTTTTATTGGAAACATACACTTCATTCTCCCAAGTTCACAATAGAGTTGATTATGAATTATTTATTTATTTATCAAACTTTAGTTTCCTCCATAATTTCAATTGATAAAATAACAATTAAGGGTAAAAACAAATATATGGTATATCTCCCATTAATTGTTAAAAAATAAATACATTATGAATGAATCTTATAACAATATCAATTAGTTGTTTGTATAATACTCCTCATTTAATTGTTTAAATGATATGAAGTGGTACAAAATTGTCATTCACATATTACATAAGAATTTTTCTCAATATGTATTTGAATTTTTTAACATTAGGTGAGTATGAACTTTATTCTCTACCCTTTTTAATTATTTTTAGTATCCGTTTGGAATAACTTGTTTTGAGCACTTTAAGTAAGGTTTTAATAAACTGTAATTTCTACCTTTTTCAATCAAAAAAGTAAACTGTAATTAGGGAAAAAATGTGTTGAACTGAAATAAATTAGGGAAAATAAGCTGGCTAATAATTCATGATAAACATAAACTTGGAGAAAAAGAAAATTCTGGGTGAGCAAGGCCTAATCAAGAATCGATTAATTCAAAACATAGGAATGGAGAGAAAAGATATGGTTTACTTTTTAAAGGGATTATAATTGGAGATATCATTTTTTTCGTACATAAATTCATACAAAAATGGGAAATACCTTGCCTTGAGCTTGAGTGCAATATATTAAATGATTTGTTTATGAAATTGGAAATAACAAATTAGGTTTACGAGAAAATCTATAAATTGATCACTAATCCACCTTCAATATCTTCTATATAATAGTTCTCAATAATATATATATATATATATATATATATAAACCAAAAAGCAATGACAAGAAGTAATGTAATTAAAGAAACCGATTAAGAACAGAAATTATGAGTGATGATGTTGAAAATTTGTCACCAATGGGTCACACCGTGCTCGCGACTCAAAATCGAACCTGCACGACAAAAGCGATCGAGAGAAAACCTTTAGAATTCGTCCGAATTCGTCCTTCCACTTTCTAAAGCGTTAGAGAGGGGTCAATTAATCTTACCTTGATTTGTGAGAATGTCGGCCCTTTTATAGTGGTGGAGAGGTGGCTCTTTACCTCCAGATCTTTCCAATGTGGGACTATAGTGGTGGAGAGTAGGCTTTTCTTCTAGAACTCCATATCTTTCCAATGTGGGACTCTGATACCAATCTTTTCAGGGCTTTACTTGGTCATTTCGGATTATAGGCCCTCAGCGATGGGCCTCCAAGGCGCGCAGGATCACCTCTACATAGGCCCAACAGTTTATATCCGTCAGGCCCATTAAGGTAGGCCCGTCAGGACTCATATTTCATCATCTTCAGTTGCCCCCTTCACCCCAATGATCCATCCGCTTCTAGGTCAGAGGATCAATGGGGTGACGATCACAAAGTACGGGCATGACGGGTATTTTAATGACGGAATGAGATCCGTGAGGCTAAGAAAGTTTACACTAATTGTCGGATTCATGAAAGATAAGATGACG
Organism: Quercus lobata; assembly: GCF_001633185.2. Lineage (NCBI taxonomy): Eukaryota > Viridiplantae > Streptophyta > Magnoliopsida > Fagales > Fagaceae > Quercus > Quercus lobata. Next base: position 39,757,073 of record NC_044905.1, on the reverse strand, counting down.
GTTCCAGACGGATCAACCTGTCAGGAGAAGACTCATCAAGTTGATGGTTACATGAAGGGTTCAATTTGTTGAAGTGTACTGACAGGTTGTCAGCATTTATTGAGCATGACACGTGTCAATCTCTAAGTGGCCGTTGTATAGGATCGAAGCGTCGCTTCGTCTTCCGTGCATCTCCTATATATACATAAGGCGCCTTACTCCCATTTTCACAATTTTTACCCTGAAAACGACTGTCAGAGCGAAACCGTCAACCTTGTCAAAGCACCCCATCGTGGTCGAGAATCTACCGATTACAACAACCGTCACCCCTAATCCGCCAAGTGTGGTAAGTACTTCAATACATTATCAAGTACATTTCCGTCCATGCATTGTTGTTAGGCTTACTATACCCGTCAGTGATTTCAAACCCGTCAGTCTTAGGTTTTATCGTCAATTGTAGGAAATGTCTAGTGCGTCAAGTAACCAGTCGGTGGTTCGTGACGGGACGGAATACGAGAGTGTATACCCGTCTGGTCATAAGGACCAAGAGAGCCCCGGCGAAGATAGGAGTCCGTCCGCCTCCTTTTCGTCCTCTACAGATGAGGATGTGGAGATAGTTGAAATGGACGGTTCTGATGACGACGGGAATCAGGCACTGGAGTCCGTTGTAGGTGCTGATGGACTGAGGAAGTTCATCATGTTGCCAGAGTGGACAGTGCATAAGTCCACATCCGTCATCAGGGAGAAACATTTCAGCACTTTTAGAATTAACTTCCAAATACCGGACTACGTTTCCATCCGTCTGCCCCATGTGTCGGAGAAGTGTTACTATGAAGGGGTAGAGGGTGTCGGGATATACGAGCAGGCGTTGAAGGCAGGACTCCGGTTCCCGCTCTCTACACTTCATAGGGAACTTTTGCATTACCTAGGGCTGTCCGTCACACAGATATCCCCTAACGCCTGGAGAGTCTTCATAGCCATGGAGATTCTCTATGGTGCATGGTCGAACGGAGAGAGGAGACTGACGGTACGTGAATTTCTTCACAACTACCGTCCAGATGAGATCTCTGGGTCAAGGGGGATGTATAGCTTTGCCAGTCGGAGCCCCTTGTTGAAGGTGATCTTTGAGACCCCAGACTCAAATAGAGACTGGAAGAGTCGTTACTTCTTCCTGGAGGGTAGCAGATGGATGAACCATCCAGGGGAGACGGAGTACCTGCCCGTTGACACAACCTGGGCAGTGATAAACCAATTGCGTATGCACCCGTCTTAGTTTTGTTCTGCTTTTCATATCCGTCCATTTTTATGTGTATATTCTGATCGTCTTTCTCTGTAGGTAGACGGCGCCCGCAAGTTAGCCTTGAGGAGTTCAGTTTCCTTGAAGAGATTTGCAGAAAAACTAAGCCGGAAGAAAGGACCTGGGCCAAGTTAGTGAATCCAAAAAAAATACATTGGTATTGTGACGGTCCAGAACCTACTCGCGAGGCCATTGCATACGACGAAAGAATACACAAACGTGAGTCCGTCAACTTTCACTCTTGAACTTAGCTTTTAATGAGTAAAAATCTTAATCCGTCCTGTATTTGCAGAAATGGACGACGCCAAGAGAAGGGCGATGATAAAATCACTAGCCGTCGAGCAAAAGAAGACGGGTGAAGTTGTTGTTCCTAAGATGCCGGGGTCGTCGGCTAAGAGGAAGCAGCCGCTAAAGTCTAACCGTCCATACAAGCAGCCAAAGGTTTCCTTGGAACCTGTTGTGGGCTTGATGGCTGAACGTGTTAAGACCGTCACCCAAGCCAAACATGGAACCGGTAAGGGCTTAATGCATGCCCCACCCGTCAACGAGGAGAAGCCCCCTTCCCTTCTCCGTGACGACTCGAAATATGCCTTGGAGAAACTTTCGTCGATAATTTCCACAGAGGATTATGAGGATCTGGGGAATCATTCGACGGAGGCAATGGGGGAGACGGGTTTATTCGCTGTTGGACAGGTAACTGTTTTTTCTTACCGGTTTACATCCGTCATTGTATGCCTGTCCACTCTTTGCTCTCAATCTAACACTTTGACTTTGCCTATTTCAGTCCTTAGTTATGATGAAGGGTTTGATGGATCACTGCCTCAACCGTGAAGCGGCTCTGGAGCGTGTACGGACAAAGGCTGGGCAGACGGAGGAGGAGCTTAGCCAACTGTACAAGTGGAAGTCCAAAATGGAGCAGAAGTTTGAACTGTCTGAGAAGACCAGGCAAGAGTTCGAACAGAGGACGGAAGAAGCTGAGAAGGCCTTGAGGGGAAAGGAAGATGAAGTGAAGGACCTGAAGAAGAAGCTCTGTCAGGCCAAGGAAGATGCCGTCAACGAGTATCGCGACTCAGAGGCATTGTTGAAGGAGCTCGGGGGATCATTCCTTCAAGGCTTCGACGATGCACTCCGTCAGATAAAGAAGGCCTACCCAGAGCTGGACGTCTCCATGATATCCGTCAGCGACCAAGATCAGACATCTGCTTTGCCCGTCGCTTCAGACAACACGGAGGACCTCTTTGGAGACGAAGCAGCTCAGGGTGACGGAGAGTCCGCTATGCCGAAGGAGGTTCCTGTTGCCGACGCCAAGAAAGTTGATTAAACCCTTGTAACTGTTGAGGAGGATCCGTCCCCTTTTTAAATATTTTTAGTACTTTGTAAACGGTTTGTTTTAAGTTTGCTATTGTATTGAACAATGTTTTTCTTTCATAATATGCTTCTTCATTATTTGTATCCGTTTAGGGATTTTCTCTCTGTCTCCTTGCATATTAAGGGTTAATTTGGACAAACTGTTCTGTTTATCCGTCCACTCAAAAAGTTTTCCTCAACTTTAATCGGACCCGTCTATGATGTATACGATATACTATCCGTCCATTTTTATGGATAGTTTTTTATCAAGTCGATGGTCCGTTCACCTTGTGGTGGTTATACCGTCCACTTTATGGACTTATTAAATTATTCACCGTTTAGGTGATCCGTCCACTTTGTGGAGGCTATACCGTCCACTTTATGTACTTATATAATTTATACAACGTTTTGGGCGATCCGTCCACTTGGTGGAGGCCGTACCGTCCACTTTATGGACTTGTATAATTCTCTCCGTTTTGGTGATCCGTCCACTTTGTGGAGGCTATACCGTCCACTTTATGAACTTGTAGAATTACTCACCGTTTTGGTGATCCGTCCACTTTGTGGAGGCAATACCGTCCACTTTATGGACTTGTATAATTCTCACCGTTTTGATGATCCATCCACTTTGTGGAGGCTATACCGTCCACTTTATGAACTTGTAGAATTACTCACCGTTTTGGTGATCCGTTCACTTTGTGGAGGCTATACCGTCCACTTTATGGACTTTTAACTAGCATTCGTTAACTTTGAGGACAATTGTAATGACATCCAAATAGAAGAAGATCATAATTATATTTAATTATAGAGATGCGTAAAGGAAAAGTGCCTGCCCCCTTGGGCTTAAAAAAGGCACGACAAGATTGTAGCAAGAGCAGCACAGTTTAAAGAAAAAAAAACTTATAAATAGTTAATAAAGGCCAAATGGAAAATTGGTTGTCGTTCGTCGTGTTACTGTCACTGGTAGTATCTCCTCAAATGCTCAGCATTCCATGGATGCGGTAGCTTCTCCCCCTCTGTAGTCTCCAGGTGGTATGTTCCTTTCCTTTTCCATGCCGTGACTCTGTAAGGTCCTTCCCAGTTGGGGCCGAGTTTTCCCTGTACAGGGTCTCTAGCTGCACCCATGACCCTCCTGAGTACCAGGTCTCCTACTTGGAAGTCTCTGTGTCGGACCCGGGAGTTGTAATGTCTGGCCATGCGATCCTGGTATCTTGCGATCCTTTGCTCTGCCGCCGACCTTACCTCATCTATCAGGTCCAGCTGTAGCCTCATAGATTCGTCGTTCCTGCCTTCGTCATGGTTGTGAACCCTGTAACTTGTGAGGCCAACCTCTGCGGGGATGACCGCCTCACTCCCGTATGTCAGTCTGAATGGCGTCTCTCCTGTCGGAGTCCTCGCCGTTGTCCTGTATGCCCATAGTATGCTCGGTAATTCTTCGGGCCATATTCCTTTTGCCCCCTCGAGCCGAGTCTTGATAATCTTTAGCAAGGATCGGTTCGTGACTTCAACCTGGCCATTGGCCTGAGGATGGGCGGGCGATGAGTAGTGGTTTTTTATTCCTAGTTGTGTGCAGAAATCCCGGAAGTGGCCGTTGTCGAACTGCCTCCTGTTATCCGAGACAAGGACTCTAGGAATACCAAACCTGCATACGATGCACCGCCAAACAAAACTTCTAATGTTCTTTTCTGTAATGGTGGCCAAGGCTTCCGCTTCTACCCATTTTGTGAAGTAGTCAATACCCACTACCAAAAACTTTAGCTGCCTTACCGCCGTTGGGAAAGGTCCCATGATATCCAGTCCCCACTGAGCGAACGGCCATGGAGCCGTCATAGGGGTCAGCTCCTCGGCTGGCTGTCCGATAAAATTGCTGAACCTCTGGCATTTGTCGCAGCTTTTAACGTAAGACTCGGCATCCTTCTGCATGGTTGGCCAGTAATACCCAGCCCGTACCAGTTTGTGCACCAACGATCGCGATCCAGAGTGGTTCCCGCATATTCTTTCGTGTACTTCCCTCATTACGTAGTCTGCCTCCTCAACCCCGAGGCACCTTAGGTAAGGGCGGGAGAAACCTCTCTTGTAAAGAATGTCTTTTATCAGGACGAATCTTGCCGCTTGGACTTTCAGCTTCCTCGCTGCCTCCTTCTCTTGTGGCAATAACCCGTCCCTCAAGTATGAAGTTATCTGGGTGGCCCAGTTTCTTTCAGAGCGAATCTCCTGCACATCGTCGGGGTCTATTAGTGGAGAGAGTTGAGCAGAAGAAAGTACATTACCCGGTGTCGTCACATGTTCTGCTGAGGCGGCTTTGGCTAGCCGGTCGGCGAGCTCATTTTCTCCCCTGGGGATTTAGACGACCGTCGCTTTTAGCCCGTTGACTCTTGTCCTCACTTGATCAAGATATCTCTTCAACCTTTCCCTCTTGCATTCGTAGTCTCCGTTTACTTGATTGGTCACGACCTGAGAGTCGCAATGGACGGCCACACTTTCCGCTCCGGCAGCCTTGGCTAGGTCTAGTCCTGCCGCCACTGCTTCGTATTCTGCTTCATTGTTGGTGATGGGGAAGTCTAGACGGACCATACATTCGATCTTGTCTCCTTCGGGTGACCGCAACACTATGCCGGCCCCTCCAATTCGCCGATTGGATGACCCGTCGGTGTAGATGCTCCACTTGGGGGGTTCCTCTGCCCCATTGTTCTCGTCACGCGTAAACTCTGCTATGAAGTCGGCTACAACTTGTCCTTTAATGGCCACACGCGGACTATACTTGATATCAAACTCACTCAATTCTATTGCCCACAGCGTCAGTCGACCTGCGGCTTTAGGATTACTCAGTGCCCTTCGCAAGGGCTTGTCGGTCATTACGTTCACGGTATGGGCTTGAAAGTAAGGTTTGAGCTTGCGAGCCGCCGTGACCAATGCGAAAGCGAGTTTCTCCATAGGTTGGTATCTTTCTTCGGCACCGCGGAGTGCCCGGCTGGTGTAGTATACAGGCTTCTGTGCATTACTCTCTTCTCTAATCAAGGCCACGCTGACGGCGACAGGGGAGACAGCCAAGTAGAGGAAAAGTTCTTCACCGGGTTGCGAGGGGCTCAATAGTGGTGGTGAAGATAGGTATGTCTTTAATTCCTCGAACGCTCGCTGACACTCCTCCGTCCACTCGAAGGATTTCTTTAATGTGCGAAAGAATGGCAAGCACTTGTCCGTGGCTCTCGACACGAATCTATTTAACGCCGCTATCTTGCCGTTAAGGCTTTGTATCTCCTTCACATTTCTCGGGGGGGCCATCTCTACTATGGCTCGGATTTTGTCCGGGTTAGCCTCAATCCCCCTTTGGGATACCATGAACCCTAGGAATTTACCTGCCGTTACGCCGAATGCGCACTTTCCCGGATTGAGTTTCATGTTGTAGGGTCGAAGCATACCGAACGTTTCCTTTAGATCTTCCAGGTGGTCTTCCTCCTTCCGGCTCTTTACCAGCATATCGTCGACATAGACTTGAACATTCCTCCCGATTTGCTGCGCGAACATCTTGTTCATTAGCCTTTGGTATGTTGCCCCTGCATTCTTCAGGCCGAATGGCATTACTTTGTAACAGAATAGTCCTTGGCTGGTCACAAACGAAGTCTTTTCCTGATCGGCCTCGTGCATGCGGATCTGGTTATAACCCGAGTAAGCGTCCATGAAGCTTAATAATTGGTGTTGAGCCGTCGAGTCTACCAGGACGTCGACTCTTGGAAGGGGATAGCTGTCTTTAGGGCACGCTTTGTTGAGATCGGTGAAATCCACGCACATCCGCCACTTGCCGCTCGCTTTCTTCACCATTACCACATTCGCCAGCCAATCGGGATAGTAGACTTCCCTGATGAAGCTTGCCTCTTGGAGTTTGCGGACCTCTTCCGCTATTGCTTGGTCCCGTTCCGGTGCGAACACTCTCTTCTTTTGTCGGACGGGTGGAAATGTGGGCAATACATTTAATTTGTGTACCATGACCGAGGGATCGATTCCTGGCATATCGTCATGGCTCCAGGCGAACACATCCTTATTGCTCCTCAAGAAAGCTACGAGTTCTTGACGAATTGCGGGTTTGGCATGCATTCCGATCTTGGTTGTTCTGTCCGGATTGGAACTGTCAAGAGTTATCTCCTCCAGCTTCTCTGTGGGTTCCGCCACCGTTCGGTGCTCTTCTATGTTCAAAGCCTGGATTTGGTCTTGCATCTCCATCATAGCTACGTAGCATTCTCGTGCGGCAACTTGACTTCCGCGTAGCTCTCCTACCCCATATTCCGTTGGGAACCTGATCATTAGGTGGTAAGTTGACGTTGCCGCCTTCCACGAGTTGAGCGTAGGCCGTCCAAGAATAGCATTGTAAGCGGACGAGCAATCGACCACCAAGAATGTCACGTTCCTGGTTATCTGTTGGGGGTAATCTCCTACTGTCACCGGTAATGTTACCGAGCCCAAAGGGAATACCCTACTCCCTCCAAAACCAACGAGCAGGGCGTCTGTCGGTATTAGCAGCTCCCTGTCAATCTTCATTTGCTGGAATGCTGGATAGTACAAGATGTCAGCCGAGCTTCCGTTGTCGATCAGCACTCGGTGCACGTTGTAGTCTCCTGTCCGCATGCTGACGACGAGGGCATCGTCGTGTGGATGATGTAGGCGCCGTGCATCATCTTCCGTGAACCCGACAATAGGGACTTCTCTGTCTACTATCCTTGGCACTCTGCCCGTCAACTGGACATTCTGTACCATCCGAAGGTATGTTTTGCGAGCCTTCTTTGACGATCCGGTCGCAGTAGTCCCTCCGATTATCATTCTTATGTCTCCTATTGGGGGTCTTGGTCGCTCGTTTTCTCGGCGGAGTTGTTGTTCCTGCGGGGGTTGATCCGTTCTCCCCTTATTGACGAACTTCTGTAGCTTTCCTTGTCGGATAAGGGCCTCGATTTGCTGCTTCAAGTCGTAGCAATCGGCCGTGTCGTGGCCGTGGTCACGATGAAAGCGGCAATATTTGTCTCTGGACCTTTTGCTGGGGTCACTCTTCAGCTTTCCTGGGAACGTCAGGGACCCTTCATCCTTAATCTGCATTAGGACTTGGTCAATCGGCGCGTTTAGCGGGGTGAAACTTGCGAACCTTCCGCCCATGGGTTTTGGACGTCTGTCCTCCCTTCGGTCTCCCATCCTTCCTTTCTTCCGCCCCTGGTCCTGTTGAGAATCCTCCTGTCTGTCTCTTTTCTTGGGTCTATCTTCTCGCGATAATAGTGCGTCCTCAGCGTTCATATATTTGGTGGCCCGGTAAAGCACCTCCGACATGGTCTTGGGGTCGTTTTTGTATAGGGAGAACAAAAACTTACCCCCCTTCAGCCCATTCGTGAATGCTGCTACCAATATCTTGTCGTCGGCTTCGTCGATCGAGAGCGCTTCCTTATTGAAGCGTGATATGTAGGCCCGCAGCGTCTCCTCCTCTCGCTGCTTGATGTTCATTAAACAAGCCGTGGATTTTCTATACCGATGTCCTCCGATGAAGTGCGTAGTAAATTGAGCACTTAGTTCCTTGAAGGTGCTGATGGTGTTGGGTGCTAGTCGGCTGAACCAAATCCTTGCTGCGCCCTTTAGGGTTGTAGGGAAGGCCTTGCACATAATCGCGTCTGCCACTCCCTGAAGGTGCATCAGGGTCTTGAAGGTCTCTAGGTGATCTAGGGGGTCCTTGACTCCGTCATAACTGTCCATACTCGGCATGCGGAACTTATTCGGCAGGGGGAAGGAGTTGACGGCTGTTGTGAAGGGCGAGTCAGTCCTGTTGACAAGGTCGTCAAGATCACTTGACACTCGACCCTTGAGAGCGTTCATCATTACATCCATCTGTTCCTTAATCGCCTACATCTCCACGATGATGGATTGGGGAGTCGTATCCGTCGGGGTAGGGATGTTAACGTCCCGTCGCACTGGTCTGCTCGGGGCGTTACTCTCCTGTTGTCCGTCCTGATCTCTCCTTTCAGCGCTGGTCCCCTCCTGATCCGCTCCTTGGTTATTGACCGCCGCAGTCTTTTGGTTCAGTTGCTCTTCTAGGTCGTGGTTTTGTTTGGTTAGGCGCTCCACTGCTGCGGCGAGCGTCCTAACTTGTTTCTCAAGGGCAGTCGTAGGGGTTTCTTCTTGGACGTCATGCGTGGTTGCCATTGAGTGCGTGAGTACCATGTAACTCTTTTGTCTAGGAAGCGATGAAGTGCCACACCGATTTCCCACAGACGGCGCCAACTGATGATGTTGAAAATTTGTCACCAATGGGTCACACCGTGCTCGCGACTCAAAATCGAACCTGCACGACAAAAGCGATCGAGAGAAAACCTTTAGAGAGCACCGGTATGGGGCCGGCCTAACACTCTCCGAAGGTCAAGCCAGAATTCGTCCTTCCACTTTCTAAAGCGTTAGAGAGGGGTCAATTAATCTTACCTTGATTTGTGAGAATGTCGGCCCTTTTATAGTGGTGGAGAGGTGGCTCTTTACCTCCAGATCTTTCCAATGTGGGACTATAGTGGTGGAGAGTAGGCTTTTCTTCTAGAACTCCATATCTTTCCAATGTGGGACTCTGATACCAATCTTTTCAGGGCTTTACTTGGTCATTTCGGATTATGGGCCCTCAGCGATGGGCCTCCAAGGCGCGCAGGATCACCTCTACATAGGCCCAACAGTTTATATCCGTCAGGCCCATTAAGGTAGGCCCGTCAGGACTCATATTTCATCATCTTCAATGAGTACACAACCAGGTAATGTAATTAAGATATATATACTTGTATCTTATTACTCTTTCAGTTAAACTTGTTTCTACATTTCTTTTACATGTTGCACAGCACGCTTCATACATTTCTTTTACATTTGTACAGTTCTACTAATGAGAATTCTCAAGATTATAATGCATTCATTTTTTTTTTTTTTTATATAGGTAAGATTATAATGCATTTATCAAACGGATAAATTCCAAAGATTAAAGTCTTTACATACATACATAACCAATTCATACTTCGTAGGAGTTAAACAGACAGTTAATACCAAAAACTCAAATGGCCAGAATGTATGGGCAAACTTAACCGGTCATAACTCAAATCCTAATAAACTAATTGACAATGAATTGAGTAAAATTTTACAAGAGATGGATGTTTTCCAACAAAACTTCTTGTTAGACATAGGCAGAAAACAAATCATAGGAACTATTCATCAGTCTCATCCACATTAGTTACTATTCTCATCTCCGCTATTCAAATCCCTCCAATTTACAACCTCATCCTGCATTGCAACCAAAATCCTAGGAGCTGGGCTTCAACTCGTCATTGTCATAATCGCATCACTACTTAAGATTTTCTTTGTATCCCAGTCAGTTGCAAAAATATACAAGTCCTTATCAATAGTTTGGCTTGCTTCTCAGAAACTTTTAACCATATTCTTCAATATTCTAGAGATGTTAAAAACCACCCAAGATGCACATGAAAGTTGTTTTCAAATCTAATTCACACCAAAGTCACTATTTGTTTCTGTTCAAAATTTCCTTTGTGATAGGAAAACAAAAAACATTAACAAATGAAAATGTTCTTATAATTCCAGAAAATTTTTAAAGAATTCCAGAATGAAACTCACGGTAACAAATGGGGGTTTGGAGCCCTTCGCATCTGCAACAAAGAACCCAGATTTCTCCTACCATGCATACCACCTAGATCAGCAAAATCAAGGATGAAAATAGTACAAAAGGTTCAATTATGATCAATTTCATACAGGAAGAGATTAAAAGAAAAACAACACATACGATTTCTCAACTGCAGTAAGACTGTACTGCTTTGCCATTTGACTAGACAGTTTTCTTCTCGCCAAAAGGTGTTTCAGGGTCAAGAAAGTCCTCAGAATTCTCTTCCTTCCCCCCAACGCTTCACCATTTTCTTTTCACTCTTTTTTCTATTAGTTGATGTTTGTTGCGCCTAAAAAAAATGGAACACACTAATCATTATACACAATCCTCATATGCATCAATAATTCATTAAAGCAAGTCATGCAAATATATGATCCACTCTACAAAAAATATGTTCTTGTTACCTGCAGTTTAGCAGCTTTCTCTAAAGCCTTTTGCCTTTTCAATTCCTTCTCCCTTGCCTGCCAGAAAATTATGCATTCAATTTGACCAATAATTATCTTTAAAAAGGTTAGAAGTTATTTCCACGGAGAAAATAACTTTCAAGAATAAATGCAATGTTTTACTGTAAATTTAGAGGCCGTTTGGTACATGTGTTTAAACACATGTTTTTAGTTTTTAAACAACATTTTACGTATTTTCACACATCTTTTCACCCACACATATTTCCAAAAAATATAAACAATGCTACCAAATGGCCCCTTACTTTCTATCTAGTTCTCGTTCTAAAAGAGAAAATAATTGAAGTAAAGAAAAGTTACTATTACAAAAATATAATAAGAAAATTGAAGTAAGAAAACATAATATATACCATACTAGGGTTAAATATATTAGGTTTATAAGTAAATTATGTGTAATGGTCCGAGAGATCTAATTATGTTGTATGCTCAAGTAAACCTAACCCTAGCCTCTATACATACCATACTTGGGTTCATTGTTATCTAGAAAGTATGGACACTTCATTTGGAGTGTTGTACCCGTGTCAAATCCGTGTCCTACCCATCGTGTCATATTATAATTTTTCAAAAATTGCTTATGTCACACCCATACCCATATTCATGTCCGTGCTTCCTAAATTGGAATGCATAATTGAGAATACAATAAAGATATATCTGCTAGGGCTTTATATTGTGAACATAAGCCATAAGGCCAACCCACATATTTGAGCTCACTATGACCCAATAGATGATTTCAAATGAACAATTTAAAGTCCCATATCTTCAAAGGTACACCGGTTCCTCTCTCTCTCTCTCTCTCTCTCTCTCTCTCTCTCTCTCTCTCTCTCTCTCTCTCTCTCATTAAGCATGATGGGGTCAAAATCCAAATACTCCAAACATTATATATATATATATATATATATATATATATATATATCAAACATGCAATTGTGTACGCCTTGCTAACAGCCTTTCACAAACCCGCCTGCCTCTGCGTCAGTTTCTTTCTTTGTTTTCTATCTTCTTCACTTTTCAAATCTATTTATATATATATATATATATATATATATATATATATATATATACACACACATACATTTTTTAAAAGAGAGACGTTGGTGCACATATAATGCACATAGTGTGACTTTGTGTACAAGAAAGTGCGCACAATGGTACATGTCACTAATGTGGCAATGCCACATGGTTTAATTATAGCCATGTCACTTTCCCACACAAATAATTAAAGCCACTTCATCATCTCATTATCTCTATAGGATAAATCTTAAATGCTAGTATATTGTTTCTTTCTCCTATTGGTGAAAAAAAATGTAATTCCAATAATAAGTTTAAATTAAAATCAATAAAAACTTACCCTAAAGTTTATTGTGAAAATGTTATGGACACAATGCTGTCAGCTTAAATTAAAAAAATTATTATTATATATAAAATTTTAAAATATTTATGATTTTTTTACTTCAAAAAAAATTTATAACCATCTTAATTTTTTTTTTAAAACACAAAATAATTAAGTGTCATTTGATACTATTAGTTTTCGTTGTTTAAATATCACAACACGTATTTTTACAACATTTTTTCACCCGAATTTTTATAATACCTTGTTAGGGTACTTTTTTTACACCTAATTGTATTTGAGTACCACCTATTTATTTTCAAACACTACTAATAAGTTATTGGGTTTTCCCAAATATTTTTTGCTCTATTATTATGCTAATCACAAATATTTCATATTGGGTCATAAACTATCACAAAAAGCCCAAAAAACTTATATTTTATCCAATTTTATCATCATTATTTAGCTAAGCTCAAAACCGGCCCTATGAACCCAATAAACACATCCTATTCTATTTAAAGCCCAAGAATACTTATGCTTGACAATATTTGAAAAAACTCATGATTCAAGTCCATGGCAAAACAATTTTATCTGTAGAATTCAAATCCATGATCAAAGCTCATGATTTAAACCCATGACAATTTATTTATCCAAAGCCTAATTCTCATTGGCAATATCAAAGTCCAATTCTCATTGGCAACATCAAAACCCACTTCTCACTGGCAATATTTAAATCCCAATTCTCATTGGCAACATCTCTCATTGGCAACATCAAAGCCCACTTCTCACTGACAATATTTAAAACTCAATTCTCATTGACAACATCAAAACCCAATTCTCATTGGCAATATTAAAAACCCAACTTACGTTGGTACTATTAAAAGCCCAAGCTAATTACTTGGCACTATTTTATCAAAAGCCCAAGGTTATTAATACTTGGCAAAATACTATATTATAATTATTTCACTCATAAGTCCAATAATGAACAATACTTTAAATTCTTAAATATATTACAAGCTTATGGAATTTATGAATTATCTATTCTCAAAACCCATGGCAATCATCTTATAAAAACCCATGGAAAGTTATAATTATTAAACTCATGACATTTATTTATTTCATATTATAAACTCATGTTCACTATCTATCTTACATCACGACATTTATTATATTTATTACCAAAACTCATGGTAATTATTCATCCTATATGTTTGTGGGGCCCAAATAATTTATGGGCCGGGCCCATTTACCCGTAAGGAGGCCAAAGGCCCAAGCCGAGGAAGGCTATGGCCCAAGCTCGGCAGGATAGCCCTGGAATTCAGCCGAGGACAGTTCAGTCCTCGGCAGACCCAAAATCCCACCAGGAAGAGGGGTAAAAGCGGTATAGGACTAAAACTAGGAAGAAAAATCTAAAATATCAAGGGAAAGCTGCCCTTACTGCCATTTAATACTCTGAACCTGACAGAGCCGTATTCTTTGACTTTTACAAACACCCCCAACGACTTTGAGTATGGGCTGATGGGACAAGTATCAGTCTTGGAAAGGTTGACCCTATACGTGGACGAAGGACAATGAACACAGGCAGATATAAAATGAAAGATAAGTAACCTAGAGAAGAGGCTGGGAAAAAGGGCCAAAAACTAGAGCCTCCCAGCCCACCTCCAGGAGAAAGATTCCAGGGGTGAAGAAAACTTAACCACGCATGAACACCACGAAAAATCCACCACCTGGTGACCAAGGCCTAGCCTTTCATACCCACGCTCTACAAATGATATTGTTTGGACCTTTTCACGTGCGAACCCAACACTGTTACGGTTCGTTACGAATCGTGTCCTTACAATTGGCGCCGTCTGTGGGGAAGGCTTGTGTGTTGGCAAAGGCGGTGGGTCGAGAGAGTTCCCTTGTCATTTCTGACAACTGGTTATAGAGTTTTAGAGTAAAGTTCCGCCAGAGGCTATGCTTCTTGACTAGGGGCTACGCTTGGTAGCGTTAATCGCCCGGATAATTCTAGGGGCTTGGCCGAGGAGCTAACTCCCCTAAAGCCAAGGTCCAGCGCCAAAGGAAACTAGGTTTTGGACAGAACCAAGGCATTGCATAGTCCTCGGACTCAAGCCTATGGGGAAACCAAATACTTGGATGAGGAAAACTAGGTTTTGGACAGAACCAAGGCATTGCATAGTCCTCGGACTCAAGCCTATGGGGAAACCAACTACTGGATGAGGAAAACTAGGTTTTGGACAGAACCAAGGCATTGCATGGTCCTCGGACTCAAGCCTATGGGGAAACCAACTACTTGGATGAGGAAAACTAGGTTTTGGACAGAACCAAGGCATTGCATGGTCCTCGGACTCAAGCCTATGGGGAAACCAACTACCTGGATGAGGAAAACTAGGTTTTGGACAGAACCAAGGCATTGCATGGTCCTCGGACTCAAGCCTATGGGGAAACCAACTACTTGGATGAGGAAAACTAGGTTTTGGACAGAACCAAGGCATTGCATATGGTCCTCGGACTCAAGCCTATGGGAAACCAACTACCTGGATGAGAAAACTAGGTTTTGGACAGAACCAAGGCATTGCATAGTCCTCGAACTCAAGCCTATGGGGAAACCAACTACCTGGATGAGGAAACTAGGTTTTGGACAGAACCAAGGCATTGCATAGTCCTCGGACTCCAAAGCCTATGGGGAACCAACTAACACTGGATGAGGAAACTAGGTTTTGGGACAGAACTAAGGTTTGCATAGTCCTCGGACTCAGCCTATGGGGATAAACCAACTACTGGATGAGAAATACTGGTTTTGGCAGAACCAAGGCATGCATAGTCCCTCGACTCAGCCTATGGGGAAACCAACTACCTGGTGGGAAAACTAGGTTTTGGACAAAACCAACAGGCATTGCATGGTCCTCGACTCAAAGCCTATAGGAAAACCAACTACTTGGATGAGGAAAACTAGGTTTTTAGACAGAACCAAGGCATGATGGTCACCGGACTCAAGCCTATGGAGAAACCAACTACCTGGATGAGGAAAACTAGGTTTTGGACAGAATCAAGGCATTGCATGGTCCTCGGACTCAAGCCTATGGGGAAACCAACTACCTGGATGAGGAAAACTAGGTTTTGGACAGAACTAAGGCATTGCATGGTCCTCGGACTCAAGCCTATGGGGAAACCAACTATCTGGATGAGGAAAACTAGGTTTTTGACAGAACCAAGGCATTGCATGGTCCTCGGACTCAAGCCTATGGGGAAACCAACTACCTGGATGAGGAAAACTAGGTTTTGGACAGAACCAAGGCATTGACTCAAGCCTATGGGGAAACCAACTACTTGGGCAACCAATTTCTTGAATGAGAAGAAGATTGAGTTTTTGTAAGGTTGGCTACTTAATAACAATTCTAAGTTGATCAGTCCTCGGCTCAAAAACTGTAAAAGGTTAATGCCAATAAGAGTGTTAAGAAAATGTTGAAACGCGTCACTATTTAGTAGCCTAGGGGGGCCGTTCATTTTGCGGGTGATATGTCGTCGGATGGTTACTTCCTACCCTGCATCGTGCATTGAGCTATCATCTCGGCCAATTTTGGGGTAAGTATCGTTTTTTTTTTAGGTCGGCATTGTTGTGCCAAACAACTCTATTAAGGTTATGGTGATATCTTTTTCTTAGCAAGCATTTTGACCCTAAGTGTCATTGATTCAAATGCTATATTACTATGCCGAACAGCACTTATCAATACATAATAGCGTCTTTCTCTTGGATAAGGGATTATGGCCCCAAGTATTGTACTCTAAAGTCGGCGGTATGGTGCCAGACCGACTCAGTAGACCCATCATAATGTCCTTTCTTTTCCTGCCTAATGGGAGTTTCAGCCCTAAGTATCTTTTGTTTGATTCAATATTATTAAGCCGGATTGTTTTTATAAGCGCAGAGCAAGATCTTTCTATTAACTGGGACTTTGTTCCTAGACGTCGGCCACAGTTTAAAAAAAAAAATATTTTCATTCACAAGATTGTATGTCTATTCATTGCTTTGTCATTCCGGAAATATAGAGATAGAGTATGTGAAATAAAGTGATAACAATTTTCATTCATATAAAGATGTATTACAACGTACAAAGAGGGGCTTAAACAAGCCTATACAAAAGATAGATTGCCAAAACAAAAAAAACAAAAAAAACAATACATTAAGTAAACGGTCAGGTCTCTTTTTAAACTCGTCTCCGAAGTCCTTCCAAACTCTGCCTCAGTAGCGCCCATATCGAGAGAAGGACCTTCTTCAGAAGAAGACGGAGGAGATGAATGAAGAAGATGGAGGAGATGAATGAAAAGAAGGAGGAGAAGAAGAGAGAAGAGATGAAAAGAAAGAAAAAGGAGCAAAAGAGGGAGAAGGAAAAGTACCAGGATGGATCTGGTGGTGGAAAGAAGAAGAAAGAGAGGCAAAAGGAGACACCAGTGAACGAAGAGAGGAAGAAGCAGGGGCACTTGGTCCCTGCCTCAGTCCTGACTCTTAGCACACTGGTGCCAGGTTAGGTATGCTCATGAGAGAGCGGTTGGTACTGATAATGGGTGTCCTCGACTCAGTCACGCCGGAAGTTTGACGTGACGAGTCCCTGCTTCGGATTTTGGCTGAAAGAAATGTGAGGTTGATTTTGAGTCTTCGCCATCCCTGCCCTGACCGAGCCATTACGAGCTTTATTGGTACGTGGCGTTTACGGAAGGGGTATGGCTCCTTCATTACTCGTTGTTATGGTAAAGCGTATCACGATTTAGTGTATAAACTAGTGGGTAAAATAAACTCTAGGGGAGGCCAAGTATTTCAAATCTCAGAAGGATGAGAAGGGACTCTTTACAGAAAACAATAACCTCCTACATTCCCTCTTATACGGAGGGTGGAGCGGGAGGCATTTAATAGGTTCAGATCTCTAAAGGAATCTGCAAACACAAATATGCCGGTTCCACTTCTCCACCTCATCAAAACAAACCGTCGAATTAAAGTAGTCTCGTAAATAGAGGTCATTAAAAGCGCGTTTTGGATAACCAAACGGCAAGAACGCATCAGGAGTAAAATTAAAAGATTGTCTCGTAGACCGGTGCGTTTCCTGGGCAGATGGAGAACCGCCAGCATTAGTGAAAGACCGAATTGAATGAGCCATAATAAAAACTCGGTATTACCAAAACCCCCCTTTCCAACTAAGAAGTTGGATTTTGAGGGGCTATTGTGGGGCCCAAATAATTTATGGGCTGGGCCCGTTTACCCGTGAGGAGGCTAGAGGCCCAAGCCGAAGAAGGCTATGGCCCAAGCTCGGCAGGGTAGCCTTGGGATTCAGCCGAGGACAGTTCAGTCCTCGGCAGACCCAAAGTCCCACTAGAAAGAGGGGTAAAAACGGTATAGGACTAAAACTAGGAAGAAAAATCTAAAATATCCAGGGAAAGCTGCCCTTACTGCCATTTAATACTCTGAACCTGACAGAGCCGTATTCTTTGACCTTTACAACCACCCCCAACGACTTTGGGTATGGGCTGATGGGACAAGTATCAGTCTTGGAAAGGTTGACCCTATACGTGGATGAAGGACAATGAACGTAGGGAGATATAAAAGGAAAGATAAGTAACCTAGAGAAGGGGCTGGGAAAAATGGCCAAAAACCAGAGCCTCCCAGCCCACCTCCAGGAGAAAGATTCCAGGGATGAAGAAAACTTAACCACGCATGACCACCACGAAAAACCCACCGCCTGGTGACCAAGGCCTAGCCTTTCAAACCCACGCTCTACAAATGATATTGTTTGGGCCTTTCTACTTGCGAACCCAACACCGCTACGGTTCGTTACGAATCGTCCCCTTACAATTTCTATATAAATTTATCATTAACTGATACTACTTTTATTTATCAATGATTATAATATGTCACTTCAACGAATATAATTTTTTTAAGAACAATGATGAAAAATTGTATTTCATTTGAACTTATTGTAAATTTTACCATCATTGGCAGTTGGCAATGATAATATTATATTTTGTAACCAAAGTTTCACGGTCTGGTCCTAGCTCTCATTCATGTGGACCAACTTATCAAATTTATGGAACAAACGGGAAAGCTATGGAGAAAGGAAAATAAGTAAATAAACAAACAAATAAAGAAGAAGAATAAATCCAGAACTGCAATTATATATAAAATTAAATTAACGCAATAGATCTTTATATATATATATATATATATATATATAATAGAAATTCTACTCTAATCTAATTTAAATGTATATGTATGTGAAACTTCCTTTTGGAGACTTAAATTCCGGTCCTTACCCCCCACACTTCATAAACATTTATACATAACAAATCTTTGATATAGTTTCTTATAAAAATTAAAATTTGACCCACTTGCTCGGTAGCAAATTGTGAAATACTGTTATAAAAATACTATATAATTAGGAGTTTGAAACTTTGAACAGTTACCTGTTAGTATTTCTTTCTTTAATCAATCCTTAATAACTGAGATAATTTTAGTCACGTTTCAGTTTTTTTAATGCTTTGTCGGAGAGCAAAACTTGAAGAAACAGGATCTCATCAATCAAATTTTTTTTTTTTTTTTAATTTCCTACGATTGCAATCACTAGGGTAATTATTATTATTAAATAGACAGCTCACAAGTCATACCTCACGGATACTTAAATATTATTAAAAAATTTAATCACTTGCCTAAAACTTAGTTGGCAGCATTTTGAAAGTATATTAGGGAAGAGAAATTCTAAGTTCAAACCAGTGGGAATAGAACTTACCAACAACTTAGATGGCATCATCTTGAAATTTTGAACTTTATTTTTACCTTTTAATTTGACTTCTACATGAATTGTGTGCACATTTTTGCCTAGTTTGCTTAATCTATTTCCTTTCAATAAGATCTCCCATTCAAAATTTACTAAGATCCAAACTCCAAATTACTTCGAGTTCAAAGTTTTTCCCCCTAATGTATGGTTTCTCTCTCCTTAAATAGGAGCACATATGTTAAGATTGTAAACTTATTTAACTCCAAGAAAAATTAAGTGACTTTGCCATTGATTATAATAATTATATAGCATTTCGATATGCAATAGTACTGTTTTTTATAGGATTTTTTTTTTTTTACTTTTTTTTTTTTTATGAAACTTTTGTAGGATTTTTTAAACATTGATGACCATGGCAGTTAAATTCACAATCCTACCAAAGATAGAAAGGACCTTTAAAACTATATCATAAAATTCTACCTAAGATAGAAAGGGTCTTTAAAATAGTATAATAAAATCAACTCAAGGATCATAAAATCTTACAAACTATTAAAACGCCTAGTAGTAATATAGCAATAAGATATTACATTATTATTTTTTTTTAAATTATTTTTTTATAATTCAATAATTGGGGTGGAAGAATTCGAACATCGGATTTCTTATTTAGAAATACTAAAATATGTCAACCAATTGAGTTACAAAACTTTTAGTCAATCACAACTTTAGTACCCAAATTTAATTATATGGTATATAATATATGATGTTTTTTTTTTTTTGAGAAAGTATAATATATGATGTTAGTGACCCATCACACGTAACATAAAAATAAATTTAGATTATTTGTATTGAATGATGTCATTTCAAAGTTTTTTTTTCTTCATTACTCAGGTATTTAATTGGCATTTACCTAATTATCTAAGCCCAAAAAAAAATCCTTTTTTTTTTTTTTTTGAGAATCAAGAAAAATCCTTCTTTATATTACAAAAAAAACAGATCTAACCCTGTTCTCAAAAAAAATCCTTCTTTATATTACAAAAAAAACAGATCTAACCCTGTACATAGCTATAAAGCTATAAAGTTGTACTTTAATTGATGAATAAGACACAATGAAAACACACTTAATTGACTTACTGCTACATCATTATCATCAAAATCAAAAACATGATTGGAAGTTCGCAACATAAAAATCTAGATAACACTTTCTAGTGTCTGCTCCACTTTTAGCATCCAAACCTATGTGGGAAGGACCTTCTTGGCCTATGTAACCATACCGATTTTCTTGGCAAGTTTTAGCCTATATTTTCCACCACCCAAGAAAAAGGAAATACGTGATGTTTGATGTTCAGCATCTCACAATTCACAAACTTGGAGGATGTGAACGAAGGAGAAGGACCAGGTGGGGTTTCCAAGGAAAGTGATACCTTTCTTTGTGGGCAAAAAGTCGTCTTCTTTAAGGACGGAGGACCAAAAAGAAGGTGGTTGCATCAGTATGGTATGTGAAGGGCATGCCCGAAAGCTTTGAGAAAGTTGTGACCAAATGGTGATCAGATAAGCAGAAAAGGCAGAAAAGAGACAAAAGAGTAATAGGAAAATCACCTTGGATTCTCACTCTCTCTCTCCAAAGCTTCAGGTCTAGCATGTTCGTCAATATAATTTAATTATTACAGTACATGAGAAGCCCACTCTTATCCATACTTCAAAGTGCAGGGCCACAATAAAACTCAAACTACTTATTAGTCCATTTATTTATCATAAGCCTACCGACATAATTTTTTCAAAGCTGCTGAAAACGGATAGGAGTTGGAGCTCAGTAATTCATTGCCTACTCAATAATTATCAAGGACTTGGTTCAAGACTAGCTCTCCATTGCACTAGATTGGTCACGATGCCAATATGTATCTACTTTTGGCAGTGTCTAGTGCACTAAACCTAAGCTTTACCGAATTATTAATGGATCTTGTTATCGGGTGCCTTAAGGGCAATCATTAAGATAGGATTTTCAATGTAGTCGATTTACTTTTTCTAGATGGTCGAGCAAACTAACTTTTACTATTTATCCTGCTTCCCAATATAGACGGGATTCATTTTATGGTAATGTTAGTGAGTGTCTTAAGGGCACAGATTAAAGACTAATAAATACTCCCTCCGTCCCACTTTATTTGTCCTCTATTCCATTTTAGGATGTCCCAAAATATTGTCTTGTTTCTAAAAATAAAAGCTATTAGTTTACTAATGTTCCTATTATACCCCTAAGCCTCATTAAGAATAACTCTTTTTAAAAAAAGCTAATAAATTTATTTAAGGGTAGTTTTGTAAACTTATATATTTTTATAAGGCAGACAAGATAATAAATGATGTTCCCTTAAAATGTTTGACTTTTCAAACAGGACAAACAAAGTGGGACGGAGGGAGTACTAAATTATAAGTTGTAATGCATAATTTAAAAAAATAAATAAAATACACATATTAATAATTCATTGACTTACACGCACAAATTTATTGTGGCAGTGTGTATTTTTTTGGATATATGTGTATAATTTGACTTTAGTTTTAAAAGTGTATAAAAATATTACTGCATTCGTCTCACTTTGTTTGTCTTGTTTAAAAAGTCAAATTTTTTAAGGGAATATCATTTATTGTCTTGTCTACCTTTTAAAAATGTATAAGTTTCCAAAAATACCCTTAAATAAATTTATCAAAAAATTGAATTATTAATAAAATAGGGGTATAATAAGAACATTAGTAAATTAATAACTTTTATTTTTAGAAACAGGACAATATTTTGGGACATATCAAAATGGAATAGAAGACAAACAAAGTGGGACGGAGGGAGTATTTAATAAAGCATTAAATGCATCTTAACCAATGCCCTTAAGACATTCATTAATAAAATCCTTCATTTTATTCTTCTTAACAATTATCTCAAGAGCATCTGATAATATTTTTCATTGTCAATTGTTCTAAGAAACGATCAATTTAACCGATTAATCATTATTCTAGCACATGTCACTTCCTTAAGTTATGAAAAATGTTATAAAGAAGGTTGTCTATTACATTACCCTTCATGTATATTTTATCAAATAGAAGAACTCTCCCTCTCCCCCTTATGTTTATTTATATTTATTATAAAAACATATGGTGTGTTTGTGTTTGTGTCCGTGAATGATGCACGTGTCCATCAATTTTTTTTATTTTTTTTTTAATTTTTGGCTGCTTGTCCATCATCAGCAAATTGAAAATGAAATAAAAATGTCATTGTATTTGGTATGAGAATTTAGTTGAGGTGGATGACCGTCCAACTAAAAGTAGGTTTATTAGGATCAAGAAAATCAATGCTTTCTTTCTTCCCAATTGATTTCTTTTTAGACATGTTAAATGGTCATGAATTGCATTCACTAGAGTAGATTTCCTTTTCCTTAACTAGGACAAAGGTTTAATTATTTTGCAGAGAGTAAACGTTGACCAACTGTGTTTACTTCTTGTGTTGAATGTGTCTTCCATTTACCCGCAAAAGGTGTAGAACATGTGTTAGAATTGAACCCCGTGACAGCATAACTATGTTTATCTATAAGCACCTAACTTCCATCAATTTATAATAAGTATTCAACATTCAAGAATTGCTTATAAATTTTATCTGCAGTCTGAAGATTTTATTAAGCCTTTTGAAGGTGTGTAGTAATCAAAATGCCATTGAAATCAAACTTCAAAAGTGTTGAAATAATAATAAACCATGAGTCCATTCTATGTTGCTATTATGTTTATTAAAACAGAACATAAAGCATTAACGGCCCAGGCCAGGACCAGTGAAGTAGGAAGGGATATGCACATACTCTTGGTTCTTCTTATGTGGGTCTTTGTATGCAATTATGCAGAGAATGTCCTGAAGCTTTGTATGCTTAACAATGGTAAGGTACATAACCAGGGCCCCCTACCAGAAAGACCCAATGTAGTTGGGCTCCTACCAACTGCTCTTATTCTTTATTTGGTTGGTGGGTTAGGTCATGAAACATTGAGAGGACCAGACTTGTAAAGAAGAATTTCCTTTCACAAGCAAAACACTCTCGGTATTGGAACTACTTTTCACATTTCAAATTTAAGAAAACAGAACATTGGTTAAATAACATCCTTATAACCTAAATATACAGGAAAAATTGTAACCCTAAGAGGTGCAATCTTCACAAGTAAATTTTAATTCATTGTGTGTCATCGTTTCCTGCCTGAAACAGTCTTCTTTACGGCTCCCACTGAGACTAAAAACTGATCAAGGGATGATAAGGTTCTCATGTCATCTGGAGGGAAGTAACTGGCGGCCTTTCCCATAAGTGATGCGAAGAGAAGAGAGAGTGAAGGCCATGTGGCATAACGCTCACCCAAGAGGTCATCAAGAAATGCGAATGCAGCTAAGAAATCGGACCTGCTTGCATTTATTGGAGCAGCAAAATGAGCAGGAATTACTCTCTTGAACCTCCAGTCCCGTGCAATGCCATCAATCCAGTCCCTGACCTGAATTTTAAAGCACATTCGATTGTCATACATTCTTTTGTTTCAGTGAAATGACGGTGTACTTTCAAATCACCATTAAAAACTCAGTCACAACACTCAATTCAGTTTCACTACTATAATTTAGTGTGTCCTCATGAAAAACATCCAAGGGTAATTAAAAAAAAAATCCACAAATCCTCTCCTTTAAATGCCTCTTTTGGTTGGTTCAGTTGCAATTAAGTTATAGTATTCAACATCTAGGCATGAGTGGTAGTTCAATGTTTCTTATGAAATGCTAAGGCATATAAACCACCCTGTTATGCATATATTTGGTGTAAAAATGATAGGTAGCCACACTAACCAATGTTTGTCAAAGAGAGGAGCAAAACCTGGCACCCCCATCCAAACCCCCCCCCCCCCCCCCCCCCCCCAACAAAAAAACATAAAACAGGAAAAATTATCTGCATTGGACTAGGGTAGCTACCTTTTCAGGAACTTTGCTGAACACCAAAGTCTTTACAATGGGTGAAACAATCAACTTTTGTGACATCTTAGCAAAGCTAGCATTAGGCTCCAACAGATTTGATGGACCAAGAAACAAAATTTGTAGAACCATTCGTTCCCACCCTGCACCAAAACTCAAGTCTAACTTAATACTTGTGATAGGTACATACACTTAAGTTGCTTTCACATTTGTCTTAAATCCACTAACAAACACCAAAGAATGTGCTATTTGGATTTCAATAGAGGACTAACCTTTTTGACAGTTCCTCATGTTGTCAACAATTGGTTCCTCCGGAACTTCCTTTCCTTTACTAAGAATTTTAACAGCCAAACCATTCTTTGCAGATGCTAACAAGGATTCTTTACTTATGCACTCTGGTGGCTGCCTCGGTACAAAAATTACAGCATCTGTTACAAGTAGTGTTCTTGAACGCTTATGATAGAATGCTACCTCCACATATGGCCCAATTCCTGAAATACTCCACAAGCAAATCAATTATCACTACTTTTGATTCATGAAAACATAGTTAAGGTAGTTGATGCATAGTTTACATTACCAACTTCTGGCGAGCTTAGAATTTTATGTTCAATCTCATCAGCCCACGGGGTTGATGAGTCCTCATCTTTCAAGGTTTTAGCACGAAAAATACCAAAAAACTCAAGTGGCAAATTCAAGGGCCAACTCCATTGCCTTGGGGCCACCCATACCTGAGCCCGAGGGAACTTTCTAGAAAATGGGCCAACAAATATTTTATGCTCATAAGCAAAAGTAGGCAGGACAATGTATTCTACAGGAGCTCCTAACTCCTTCACAAGCTGGCAAAAGACCAAGAGGTCATCAATAAGACACAAGAAATCCATAGAAATGCAAGATATGCAAAATTTTGGAGGCCAAGACTAAAATAACTTAGATTGAAAGTGTAAAAAAGAGGGATTAAATTAGTATATTGAGGAAGATCTTGTATATGTGATAATTATGACTATTGACTTTTCCTGGACCAGTCAATCTTTCTTGACGAACAATTTAGATTTTGGAGTAGGTATCACGTAAGGGGCTGGTTATATTGCATTTTGGAAATGCTTTTCTTCCTTTTGAGAGAGAGAACAGTTAACTTTATTTTAATGAAAACAGGGAGGCATTATCAAAATGTTTTGTAATTGATGCCCATATAAGTGATTAGGGTCTTGCTGTGCTGATTTTAATGTAAAAAATGTGACCATGATATCTGTTTAAGTGATTAAGATCTTGCTATGATGATTTCAGTGCAAGAAATGTGACCACATTTTATCTATTCACACTCCCTATTTATAAATTATAATACATTGCAATCAACTCAACTAAACAAAACTTTATGTAAAATATTTGGACATAGCTACATAATTCTCTGTTGCCATTTTCCAAAGTGGAGTTCTTAGATAGCCTTCAAAGAATGACTGGTATCATTCAGCACAGAAATAATTTGATAATAAAAGATCCTTTTAAGTATTTAAATTTATTCAACAAAAAATGCCGTAAACAACCCAAATAATAAAACTAATTATTCAAAAATCTGAATTACAAGTAGCCAAGTTTTACATGCCAAAAAAAGAGTATAAGAAATTTTTTATGCATTTGTATTTCAATTGCCACCAATCTTAATAGTATTCATATTATATAGATTAACAAAATTAAAGAAAAAGATGGAACCTGAATACACTCCTTGGTTGGAGCAATCGGGGCATGGACCCATAATCCACCAGATTTGAGTTTAATGATTGTCATTCGAATGTTCGTGGACACACTGCTGAATCCTAATGCTTGCTCTTGTTCGAATAGCCATATGCAGCCCTTCACAGCCTAAGAAAGATATTAATAGAAGGGACATGTTAGTGCATAAAAGCAGAACTTCTAACTACATTATACATTATCATATGATATGACCAGTTTATTACTTCAAGTTACGGTTTACTTTTCAATTTGGAACTAGGCTCTTAGCATGCTTAATGAAATATCAACCTAGCATTTGAAAACGCAAGCAGACAAGGAGAAGGAAACCATTCTTTGTTTAGGCATATTTGTTCCTTTTTTCTTGTTCATTCCTCTGGTACTGCTTGTATTCAACTGTATCTAATCTATTGTACTTTTCAATCAAGGTTGCACCATTTGATACAGATTGATGCAATGATTTCTGATTCAGGATGCTGAACCTACCGATCTAGAAAAATTCTTATCATCCTTATACATTAAAGCATCATATAGAAAAACTAAAGCACACCACGATCCCAACCTATAGAGTTTACTTAGGCTACCATCAAAGGTTCCTCAAAACAAATAAAATATAGAGGCTATACTTAAGGTACCTAGAGAGGTTATGTTAAGTGGTGGCTTTGGAAAAGAAAGTCTAAAGTAAATAGATTTGACTAAGGATATGCATGATGGAGATATAACTAGTGCTACAAGAAATGAAGGCATCACAAATAAGTTTCCTATCACCATTGATTTGCATTAAGTTCATATCTTTTTGCATTGGTAATGAATGAGCTCACTAAAATCGATTTAAGAGAAAGTCCCTTGGTGTATGCCTTTTGAAGTTGATATAGTTTTAGTGGATTAAACAAGACAAGGAGTAAATCTCAAGTTAGAAATTTGGTAGGACGCTTTGGAATCTAAAGGGTTTCGATTAAGTAGGACTAAAACATAGTACATATACATTTTAATAAAAGTAGAAACAATGATGAAGGGGCTATAAGACTTGATGGTCAAGAGATACCACTTTTGATATCTTGGATCAATAATTCAAAAAATGGAGAGATTGAAGAGAATGTGAACCATAGGATAAGAGTAAGGTAGATGGAGTGGAGAAGCACATCAAGAGTATTGTCAATTGTGTCATCGTAGAATACCTATTAAGTCAAAGGGACAGTTTTATAAGACTTCTACAAGATCAGGTATGCACTATGGGTTGAGTGTTGGGTTGTTAAGAAGCAATATATTCATAAAATTAGTGCAACTGAAATGAGATATTAGGGGTGGCTCCTATTGATACAAAAAAAAAGGAGAGAGAGTTGCTTTAGATGGTTTGGTCATATTTAGAAGAGAGCGATTAAATGAACAAGTGAGTTGATTCAAGTTGAGGTAGAAAAAAAGTGCATAAAGAGCAAAGAGTAAATATCACTTGAGTTCTGTCAAGAGCAGGGCAAGGAAGGGAAATTCAACATAACTTTCGTACTATCAGCTTGCGTAATAAATTTCCATTGTTATAGAGTTAAAAAGTAAATTTCTGCATCTTAAAGATATAGATCCTCCATGATTAAAACTTGCTTAGCTGTTTTGACAGAGAATCATTAAAATATCTGGCAATCAACCAAGTGGTACTTGGACAAGCTGTAACCTATGAAAGAAAATGGAAACCACTTTCTATGTATTGGACCAACAAAGTATGCAAGAAATCATGCGCAGTGACTGCAGTGGTTAAGTGAGTTCATAAACCATTTTTTGGAAACTCTATTTCCAAAATCATGTTTAAGGAATAGTAAAAACAATATGTGGTAAGTTGCGATTGGTAGTGTATAAAGTGGAACACAAAAAATGGACGGAAGGATTTGTATTCATGTTTTAGAAGCCTTGAAATACTGGCAAAATCTTACCACATATAGACACCACACTATCTCCCCCTAGTAAAATCATATGCTTGCCAAAGCCATAATTTGGATTAACTAAGCAAGCATAAGGGAAACCATGACAAAGAGAAAAGTGATAAACTGATAATAGACAAATCACAAACCACAGAAACTTATTAGACCACTCAGTTGAACATAAACATATAATACAAAGATCTTAAAAGATAGAAAAACAGTTCCCCTTCTTAATAAGTGAAGCCAATATAGAAACAGCAATCAAAGCAATACAGACAAAGGCAAAAAAATGAGACAAAGCCAGCTTGGTAACAATGAGACAAATCCTAAGAAATTCAATATTGGAAGCTAATTCCAATAAAATGAAGAGAAAACAAAGAAGAAATTAAGAAAGCTAGCTAAGAGAAACATTAAAATGAATAAAGTGAAGTTGAAGGCAAAGAAGCAGACCTCAGTCCTTAGAGTGCTCCTGTTGAGAAAAGGGCCAAGAGGGAAAGGAAATCCTGTGAAGTTGAAATAAAACCTGCCACCACGATTGGTTTTGGTTGTGGTTGTGGCTGTGTTGGTGGCGAGGCTTGCTGAAGGAACCACCAAACTGATGGCATGATCTGCATCTCTTCTCTTGTTTCTGGGTTTTAGCTGCTTCAAGGAGGACCCACCAAGGAAACTACAATTTGGGTCTCTCAGAGAGACTGGGTTCTGCTTCTGCAAGATAGAGGATTTTGGGGAAGGAACAGCAATGGTTGCCACCATTTTTTTTGAAACCCAAGCCCTCTTTTCTTTACCATAAACTAACTAACCAACCAGTTGGACTTGTTGGAGTTTGTACACAGCAGAATCTAAGGTTTCAATTCCAGGTTGTGTTTGCGACACGTGGGTGATCTATGTTGGAATGTCCTACGTGGATTTTTAGATTTATTGTGGATGATGGAGGGAGAAAAAAAAGAAGAAGAGATCACGTAGAAATGGAAATCAGCAGAACTTTCTAGAACCGTGATTTTAAATTTTTAAAATTTGTTTTTAACACAATTGTTAGATCCTCAATTCTTCATAAATTGCAACTAAATAATGTTATGGAAACAATATTTTCTTTATTGTCGATATGATTTATTATAATCGGAAAAACATTGCTTTCATTTGAGTTATTACTAACACTATTTTTATTATGCATCAACCACATTAGTAGTTTGTGAAAAAAGTTGTATGGTTTGCAACCAAAGCAGAGCATTTCTTAGTATTATTTGCTTCTCGCTCTAAAGATTGAACTTACTTTGCACTTTGCACGTTATTGAAGGAAATGTTATCTCTAATTTTTATTCAAAAGTTTGGTAGGGTGTTGAATACATGCATAGCATTACATATTTGCCTTTGGCTTAGGTGGAGATTTGGCTTAAATGTGGAAAAGCAATTGGTTAATGTCTGTGTCTAAATGAGGTCATAGCATCATACCAAATACAATTAAGACCAACAAGAAGCAAATTTTTTTTTTTTGGGCGGACAAGATACATATGGGAAGGCAATGCACACAAGTTTTTGATGCATGACAATCAAGTGGAAAATAAAAGAACAAAAAAATTAAAAGATAAACCCTAAACAAGAAACTTAGGCATCAACATCTAAGGCGTTAGGAATTAGCTCCCATTAGAAAATCTCCAATCTAAAATTTCATTAATCAATCGTCTATCCTCGAATATAAAATAGACCAAAAGTTTATACAGAGTTAAAGCTTCTAGGAAGTAAAAAGATGAAAGATAACAACTATTGGAAACTAATTCTAATTGAACTCAAATACTGATCTCTATCTAATTTCAAATCTAACCCTTATTTGAATAAAAGTTTACAACTATCCAATTTCCTATAAGATAAATACAAAAATCTGAAAATATAAATTCTAAAATAATTTTGGTTTTGCTCTTACATCGGTTTCTACTTGTTCAATCACTGGAACATTTAGTCAAAATTATAGCAGATATCTTGGAGCGTCTTCAATCTTTTTCTTTTTGGAAAGCCTCTCATCTCATGTACATAGGCAGTGGCACGCAATATATATATATATATATATATATTTTTATAATTTCCTTCTCTTGCTAGTTGGGCTTGTGATTGTAACTTTCCGTTTTGGGCACCTCAGACGGAGACGGAGACGGAGATGAGTAGTATTCCCGCTTTGATTATGGAATAAGAATAAAGCTTCTTATTAGGCAAAAAAACAGGGTCAAGATGTAGCACTGTGCTAGCCACAATATTCATGGCCTCCACTAATACAGCTCATTCCTGAATTCAAGGAATTACCAGATTTATACAATGGATATATATGACCTTTTCCCCACACCAGAGCTAGTTGAAGAACCATGGTCAAAATTACACACTGTTCAATAGACAAGCTGTTCAAGGGAAATGTTGTTACACTGCTGCAAATTTTTAATGAACCAATCTTGCTCAGACTAACCAGACATAAAATACAGCAACTAAAAAACAAAACTATAGAATCATCAGAACAGCTTTACCTGTCGCAACTTCAAATTTCATAAATCCAGTTTTACAACATCCACCATGACCTCTATTTTCTTTTTCTTTTTTTCTTTTTGAAAA
Organism: Quercus lobata; assembly: GCF_001633185.2. Taxonomy (NCBI): domain Eukaryota; kingdom Viridiplantae; phylum Streptophyta; class Magnoliopsida; order Fagales; family Fagaceae; genus Quercus; species Quercus lobata. The sequence continues at coordinate 39,727,042 of NC_044905.1, read as the reverse complement.
GTAAAATAATTTCATTTGAGAGGAGCTAGGGCAAATGCACAAAATATGCAATAAACCACTCTTAAGAAACTATAATCTTAAGAATTAAATGATCTAAAAACTCCAGAAAAGAAGATACAGGGTTCCTACCCAAGGTAGTCATCAAATGATTCAAATCAAACAAAGATCTTAAAGCAAATTGCTTAAGAACATGATTTAAAAATTCAACCCCATCAAAAGTTCAACTGTTCATCTCTCACTAAATTGTTCACAATACTCATTGATACAGCTTTCCATTTCTTGGAACTTATGTTACAATAAAATCTTCCTAGCAAACATTCTAGCATCCATTGCAGTCTCCGGCATAGCCCAAACCACCCTGAATAAAGTACACACAAATGACCAAATATCCTGAGCCACTGACCTATGCTATGAAGTAGAAGGTGCTCTATGGACTCCCCTCTATTCTTGCACATACAACACTAGTCAACAATCACAAGACCTTGTTTTCAAAGATTGTCCACTGTAGACCCTCGGTGATTTGCCCAATATAACAGCAAGTAAAACAGGAAAAGAGAAAATAAAAGAAAAGAAGAAGCAACCTTCTGAGGCACCTTAGCACCCCAAATGCTCCTCTAAGGAATAGAACTCCTCTGGACCCTCTCAAAAGATCATAATACAAACTAATTTCAAACTTTCTACAAACTGATCCTCTATTTGACCAGACAGAAAGTTGAATACAACAAATCAAACAAGACAAGAACACAAACAAATCCAGTAAGCTATCATCTACAGCCACAAAGTCATTCAGGAGGTGTAAAATGCAAAGAACTCTGCCTGTGACTTAAACAAATAATTATAAAGAGGACATAAACCAATATTAAGTTGCTTGATCCCAAATCTATCATCAACCAACTATAATTAAATTACATAACAAATATTCCATACAAACAAACACCCAAGCTCTTCATATATGGTCTTCATGCTAATTACCTATTACAACTGTATAAATAACCTTAGGATATCCACAATCCAACTATGTCTAGGAAAATGAAAATTCACTTCAAGAATTGGATGCACCAACACTATAAAATTTCAGTAATTAATATCACAGCCATCATACCAGCCAGTTTCTAAAAGCACTAAAAATGAATCTGAAAATGAAAGTCTTGAATGGTACTGACATTGAGTGTCTTTCAAAGGGAAGCATTGGGGCAGCCTTACAGTGGAAAGTCGTCAAATTATAAGTTTCGTGGTTCTTTGGATAGAGAGGATGCATTTTTATAGGAGCAAACATCTATTCACAGCACTTGCAAACCCCGAATAGCATCTCAAGTGATGATTTCTCTCACAAGCCAATCCAGACTAGGATATGCAAAGTACAGAACGAGAAATGACGGGAGAGCAAACAGAACTGTGACAAGTATGTACAAAGCCAAGATGGCTGCACTAGCAGGTATTGCATAGAGGACGATCAGAAGAAATATAACAACCAATGGGAATTTAGCCGTCAAATGAACAAAGAAAATCAGCGACTTCCGAAGGGAAGAGTGTAACGTCTCCACACTGAGATAATTACTGAGACGACCATGGTCATGGTGGGATCCTGGTGGCTCAGGATGACGAATATATTGTCCCCTCCTGAGGTTACCATTGCTTACTTGACCTCCCATTGGCAAATTTCCATTTGTAGGCCAGAGTGATTGTTGATCCCTAGTGAAGGAAGAATGAGACTTCACTCTGTCACCATGCATGCTCTCAACCATCCAGAGAAGAAAGTAATTCTTGCGAGGAAACTTGAGATTTCCCCTGTAAACCAGACGGAAGGATAAGAGATTGCACCATGGGCAGGAGATAAAGAGTGGAAGCTGAATTGGTAGAGTGGGAAATTTCACAACAGCCCATTGCAGTCCCAGAATGCAATTTTTACAAAGGGTATGGCCACACCATAAGACATACGGTACATTTTCAACGATGTTAAAGGATTCCCAGCATATTGGGCACTCTAGTCCTTCCTCTCTGCTAGCAATAGAAGAAGCCTCATCATCAGAGCATTCAGAAGCAGCTTGGGTTTGGTTAATAGAGTCATTTTTCAGTCCAATATTTCCAGCTATGCAATTGGATGCAAAACTCCACATTTTAGTATTTGAGGAACAATGACCATAAAAATAATATCACTTGCTAAGTTTGCCACAGAAACCTTGAACCAAGGTGCCTATTACCATAATGACAACTAGAAACACGTTGCTCCAGAAACTTAACCTGAAAGAGAAGATACAGTCAAGCAAATCATCTAGTCTGCAGCATATTGGTAAGAGATAAATTACTGATACACGGTAGTTTAACATGGTATCAAAGTAAGAAGTCCCGAGTTCGATTCATGTCTACTCCACTCTAACTCTCATTTAAAATCTCACGTCTTGAGCCTCACCTATTAAAAGGGAGTTAGAGCCCACATGTGAGAGAGTGTTAGAATTATGCAGTTAAATGATTAAATTTACCATTTTCATCTTTAAACTTTTGGAGGAATCAGTAAATTAACAACTACATAAGAAATACTAGTAGTTGCTTCAGATCAAACTTCACAATTCCCAACAACATATACTGCAACATCTAAAAGATCCCTCTATCAAAGCAACGACTGAACCAGTTATCAGTAACCTAATTTCCACAACAAAACTAATCCCCCAATTCAATTTCTAGAACTACAACCAAGTTTCAAATTGACACAAACTACCGAAGGGTCAAACTTCGAATCAATAGTGCAAAATAAAAAAAAAAAACAGTTTTTTGTTCGTTTTGACGAATACCCATTTCAAAATCCAACCCAATTCCAATATGGGTCTTTGGAAATTAGCCTTTCCAAAAAAAAACCAATGCAGAAATGCAAGAAATAATCACCATAATAAAAGCTACAAACCCATACCTGAAAATCTAGGACAGAAATGGAGCCAAAAAAAAAAAAAAAGAAATTGGCAAAGGATCTGTACAATTCAAAGCATGATAAACCATTATTAATAGTAAAGCTAAAAAGCTCAGAGTATGAACAGGTAAAAAGAGAACTGAGAGACGATCTTATATTCTTACCGATTTGTTGGGTTGAAGCGCTATTTTGCTAAGAGAGAAAAATAAAATAAGCTCAAGCGGGTTCAGAATCAATTCAAAACCCCAAATCCAATCTCTCTCTTTCTTTATTTGTCTGAGGACTGAGAATCTTGGGCTATAGCTGAAACTTGTGAGAGCGTCGACGATATGAGGGATAAACTACTTTTTCTATTTCACTCATTTTTCAAAAACACTTCTTTTACACTATAATTTCATTAATTAGAATATTACTTCACTGTTAAATTTTTTTAATATTGCTTTACTGTTAAATTCATATTATTACACTGTGCTTCCATCTCTTCCCTTCAGCTGTGCGTCTTCCCCCCTTTATGGTATCAGAGCCACTTTTTTCTGGCCGGTGATAGTGTGGTTGTGTTCTCTGTCTCTTTGTCTGTGTCTACCCGAAACTTTGATACTCATTTGTTGTGTTTCCTTCTTACCGTCGTTGGCGCCACCCTAGTCGTAAAGAATTTCTAGAACCGAATTGTAAGGCCCGTTTGAGCCAAGAAAGGGCATGTAGGGCATGAGAGGTATAAGGTTGGTTAGAGTATGTGTTACGAAATGCAATGGTTGTGAGAAAAACATGATAACTGAGTGTTGAACCTAGGATAATATGGATAGGTTATGGAGATCCAACTTCTCTGTCAGCTCTAGGACTAGTTGTCCTCCTGATATTGTAAATGAAGAAGATCACACTATTGATGATAATGAATTGATCCCTGATTTTCGTAATTGAAATATTCCTAAAGTTGATACAAAAACTGTTTATAAAACTAGTTTTGTTGAGAGTGCTTTTTATTCTGCTTACAAATCTAGAATTGTTGAACAAATATTCTCTATTTCAAAAATTCATGAAAAATGTTGTTTGTTTTCTAAAAGAAATATTAATGAATTCTTTGCTGCTAAAAAATTCAGTTATTTGCATATTGGTATGGTTCAAGTTGCTATTAAATCACTCACCCGAAAGGATATTAATGCTTCTGTTCTTATGTGTTTAAGAGATGCTAGATTTAAGATCTTTAAAGATAGCATTCTTGGTGTGATTACTGCTTCTATGTATGATGGTCCTGTTTATTTTAACTGTTATCCTGATCTTACTCTTACTTTGGATGATCCTAATATTATTAAAGCTTTGACATTAAATATTGCTTCATCTGGTTATCACATGGAAGAAGGTAGTAAGCCTTTTGTTTTGATTTATCGCATTTATTATAGACTGTTGGGTACTCAAATAAACCCTGGTGCTAGGATTCCAAAAGAACCTTCTGGTAAAACCATGTTAATTCAATGTTCAACCCCTGATGCTAAAATTCAAGTTTCAAAAATAATTCAATGGCAAGATGTTAACCTTTCTAATGATTGGTTGTTGGAACAAGAATCCCCTCCTACTAAACCTGTTTTTGATGAGCTAGATCTCACTTATATTCAACAATATCTTGATGGTACTGTTAAAATAAGTTTTCAAAACAATCCACCTTTGAGGATCAACGAAGGAAGACATTCCTTTGCTGGATCTGAAAGTATTTCAAAAAGAGATCAAGAGATCAATGAATTTTTGTAAAGGAGTTTTGAAAAACCCACTGATTTAAAGATGAAAGGTGTTTCAAGTGATAAATCCCAAATTAGCATTCCTTTTTACTCCACCAAAGCAAAATCTTCCTCTCCATATGGCAGAACTGCTAGTGAAGAAGAAGATGACACTAAATCTATTTGTCCGTCTGATTCTAATTTTCCTCCTATTGAAAACCCTGTTTACCAAAATCAATTAAGAGTTTTGACCATTTTAGATGAAAGCTTTGAAGTTGATTTGGTTTCCTTGTATAATGAATTTATGCTTGCAAAAAACAGAAATAAAAGAAAATATTTCCAAAATAATTTTGTGCTGTCTGAAAAAGACCGTGTTAAAAAAAATGGTTAGAAAAGATGAATCAATTGAAAAAACATATTTTGTTTTTTGATTTTCTTGTAAACCATTATGTTTCAAAAGATGAAATTTCAATACAACATTTAAATGTGATAAAAAAAAAAATCAAATTTTGTTAAAGAAAATAAAACCATTGTTAAGTCTACTCATCCTCCTCTTGAAACAATTTTGATAACTACTAAGAAGGATGAAGTCAAGGCCTCTCCTTTCAAAATTGCTGATGATCAAACTTCCATTGTTAGTCTTATTGAACAAAAAAATTTTATTAATGAATCTTTTCATATTATTGGTCAAC